>NW_027182915.1:102500-122500 GCF_041146395.1 Eulemur rufifrons | reverse complement strand
ACCCTAAGCCCTCACCCTAACACTAAACTTCATCCTTAACCCTAACCATAATCCTAACCCTAAATCTAATTCTCAGACTTCTTGCTTTCTTAGAGTTTAGAAAGCCTGCAATCCTCCCATGCCATGCGTGAAAGGAGGCTCTACCACTGCGTCCTGCATGAAACCCACTGGCCCATACCCAGAGTATGATAGAGTGGGTTCCCGGGTACAATCCCAGCCCCCTAAACTCTCCCCGCCCGCCCAATGCAGACAGGGCCCGTGCGCTAAGCATAAACAATACCTTTAACAGATAACCCTAACCCTGAACATAACACCCAACCCTGTTCCTATTTCTCCCCTTAACACGTAAACCTCACCGTGCGCCTAACTTTAACCTCTTATCCTAACGTTAATGCATAACCCATTTCCTGAGAACAACCCCTATCCCATAATTCTAACCCTATCTCCTAGTCATCACTGTGACACCTAATCCCTAACCCTAATTCTAAACCGCTAACCCTAACCGTAACCCTACCTACAACCCTAACACTGACAGTAACCCTTACTTCTAACCCCAACGCTATGCCTAACAAAAACCCTAACCATTGACCCTAACACTTCACACTAACCCCTAGGCCTTACCCTAACCCTTAACCCTAATCCTAATCCTAACCATTAAAACTAACCCTAGCTCTTAAAGCTAACCCTAAACCTTACCCTCACGACTAGACCTAACCCTGACACTAACCTAACACCTGACCCTAACCAGACCCCTAAAGCTAACCCTGAACCCTATCCCTAACCCTAGCAGTAAACTTTAACCCTAAACCTAAGCCCAACCCGTAACCCTAATCCTATCCTTTTACCCTAATCCTAACCACTATACCTGACCCTAACTCTAACCCCTATCTTAATTCTAACCATACCCCTTCATAAAACACTAACTCCTAACCGCTAACCCTAACACTAACCAAAAACCCTAATCACTAATCCCTAACCCTAACGCTTAACCTTTACCCTAACCGTTAACCCTCACCCTAAATCTTAACACTGACCCTAACCTTAACCTTTAACTCTAAGCCTAACCCTTAACCCTACAGTAAGGAAGACCCTTAATGCTAATGGGATCCCTTTTCCGTAACCCTAACACTACAGCTAAAAATAACCCTAACCTTTGATCCTTAAACCTAACCCCTAACACTTACTTTAACCCCAAACCCTAACCCTAATCCTAAGCATTAAACCTAACCCTATCTCTTAACCCTAACGCTAGCCCTTACCCTAACGCCTAGATCTAACCCTAAATCTAACCTACCGCCTGATCCTAACCTTAAGCCCTAATGCTAACTCTAACCCTGAACCCTAAACCTACACGTAACCCTTAACACTAACCCTATCCGTCAACCTTAACCCTGACCCTAACCATTACCCGCACCAAAGCACTTAACCCTGACCCTACCCCTAATCCTTAATGATAACCCTAACACTAAACCCTAACCCTAAGCCCAACACTTATCCCTAATCCTATCCCTTAACCCTAACCCTAATGCTAACCCCTAAACGTAACCCTAACCGTGACCAGTAAACCTAACCCGAACCTCTAACACAAACCATAGCACTAAACTAACTAAAACTAACCCTATCCCTAACCCTAACCCTAAACCCTAACTCTTAACCTTAACCCTAAGCGTTAACTCTCACGCTAACCTTTAATCCTAACCCTAATCCTAATCTTCAACACTAAACGTAACACTTAACCCTAACCCTGTACCATAACCTAACCCCTCATCTTAACCCTAATCGTAAACCTCAACCCTAAACCAAAGTGTAACCGTTAAACCTAAGAGTAACCTTTAACCCTAACCCTAATACCTAAGCCTAAGCCCTCACCCTAACACTAAACTTCATCCTTAACCCTAACCATAATCCAACCCTAAATCTCATTCTCACACTTCTTGCTTTCTTAGAGTTTAGAAAGCCTGCCATCATCCCATGCCATGGGTGAAAGGAGGCTCTACCACTGTGTCCTGCATGAAACCCACGGGCCCATACCCAGAGTATGATAGAGTGGGTTCCCGGGTACAATCCCAGCCCCCTAAACTCCCCCCGCCCACCTAATGCAGACAGGGCCCGTGCGATAAGCAAAAACATAACTTTAACAGATAACCCTAACCCTGAACATAACACCCAACCCTGTTCCTATTTCTCCCCTTAACACGTAAACCTCCCCGTGCGCCTAACTTTAACCTCTTATCCTAACGTTAATGCATAACCCATTTCCTGAGAACAACCGCTATCCCATAATTCTAACCCTATCTCCAAGTGATAACTGTGACACCTAATCCCTAACCCTAATTCTAAACCGCTAACCCTAACCGTAACCCTACCTACAACCCTAACACTGACAGTAACCCTTACTTCTAACCCCAACGCTATGCCTAACAAAAACCCTAACCCTTGACCCTAACCCTTCACCCTCACCCCTAAGCCTTACCCTAACCCTTAACCCTAATCCTAATCCTAACCATTAAACCTAACCCTAGCTCTTAAAGCTAACCCTAAACCTTACCCTCACGACTAGACCTAACCCTGACACTAACCTAACACCTAACCCTAACCAGAACCCCTAAAGCTAAGCCTGAACCCTATCCCTAACCCTAGCAGTAAACTTTAACCCTAAACCTAAGCCCAACCCGTAACCCTAATCCTATCCTTTTACCCTAAAACTAACCCCTAAACCTAACCCCTATACCTCACCCTAACTCTAACCCCAATTCTAATTCTAACCATACCCCTTCATAAAACACTAACTCCTAACTGCTAACCCAAACACTAACCAAAAACCCTAATCACTAATCCCTAACCCTAACGCTTAACCTTTACCCTAACCGTTAACCCTCACCCTAACTCTTAACACTGACCCTAACCTTAACCTTTAACTCTAAGCCTAACCCTTAACCCTGCAGTAAGGAAGACCCTTAATGCTAATGGGATCCCTTATCCCTAACCCTAACACTACAGCTAAAAATAACCCTAACCTTGGATCCTTAAACCTAACCCCTAACACTTACTTTAACCCCAAACCCTAACCCTAATCCTAAGCATTAAACCTAACCCTATCTCTTAACCCTAACGCTAGCCCTTACCCTAAGGCCTATATCTAACCCTAAATCGAACCTACCGCCTAATCCTAACCTTAAGCCCTAATGGTAACTCTAACCCTGAACCCTAAACCTACCTGTAAACCTTAACACTAACCCTATCCGTGAACCTTAACCCTGACCCTAACCATTAACCACAACCAAGCATTTAACCCTGACCCTACCCCTAATCCTTAATGATAACCCTAACACTAAACCCTCACCCTACTCCCAACACTTAACCCTAATCGTATCACTTAACCCTAACCCTAATGCTAACCCCGAAACGTAACCCTCACCGTGACCAGTAAACCTAACCCTAACCTCTAACACAAACCATAGCACATAACTCTAACCCTAAAACGAACCCTAAACCTAACCCTAACCCCTAACTCTTAAGCTTAACCCTAAGCGTTAACTCTCACGCTAACCTTTAATCCTAACCGTAATCCTAATCTTCAACCCTAAACCTAACACTTAACCCTAACCCTGTACCAAACCCTAACCCCTCATCTTAACCCTAACCGTAAACCTCAACCCTAAAAAAAAGTGTAACCGTTAAACCTAAGAGTAACCTTTAACCCTAACCCTAAGCCCTAACCCTAAGCCCTCACCCTAACACTAAACTTCATCCTTAACCCTAACCAGAATCCTAACCCTAAATCTAATTCTCAGACTTCTTGCTTTCTTAGAGTTTAGAAAGCCTGCAATCCTCCCATGCCATGCGTGAAAGGAGGCTCTACCACTGTGTCCTGCATGAAACCCACGGGCCCATACCCAGAGTATGATAGAGTGGGTTCCCGGGTACAATCCCAGCCCCCTAAACTCCCCCCGCCCGCCTAATGCAGACAGGGCCCGTGCGCTAAGCATAAACAATACCTTTAACAGATAACCCTAACCCTGAACATAACACCCAACCCTGTTCCTATTTCTCCCCTTAACACGTAAACCTCAAAGTGCGCCTAACTTTAACCTCTTATCCTAACGTTAATGCATAACCCATTTCCTGAGAACAACCCCTATCCCATAATTCTAACCCTATCTCCTAGTCATCACTGTGACACCTAATCCCTAACTCTAATTCTAAACCGCTAACCCTAACCGTAACCCTACCTTCAACCCTAACACTGACAGTAACCCTTACTTCTAACCCCAACGCTATGCCTAACAATAACCCTAACCCTTGACCCTAACCCTTCACCCTCACCCCTAAGCCTTACCCTAACCCTTAACCCTAATCCTAATCCTAACCATTAAACCTAACCCTAGCTCTTAAAGATAACCCTGAAACTTGCCCTCACGACTAGACCTAACCCTGACACTAACCTAACACCTAACCCTAAGCAGAACCCCTAAAGCTAAGCCTGAACCCTATCCCTAACCCTAGCAGTAAACTTTAACCCTAAACCTAAGCCCAACCCGTAACCCTAATCCTATCCTTTTACCCCAAATCTAACCCCTAAACCTAACCCCTATACCTCACCGTAACTCTAACCCCAATCCTAATTCTAACCATACCCCTTCATAAAACACTAACTCCTAACCGCTAACCCTAACACTAACCAAAATCTCTAATCACTAATCCCTAACCCTAATGCTTAACCTTTACCCTAACCGTTAACCCTCACCCTAAATCTTAACACTGACCCTAAGCTTAACCTTTAACTCTAAGCCTAACCCTTAACCCTACAATAAGGAAGACCCTTAATGCTAATGGGATGTCTTATCCCTAACCCTAACACTACAGCTGAAAATAACCCTAACCTTGGATCTTTAAACCGAACCCCTAACACTTACTTTAACCCCAAACCCTAACCCTAATCCTAAGCATTAAACCTAACCCTATCTCTTAACCCTAACGCTAGCCCTTACCCTAACGCCTAGATCTAACCCTAAGTCTAACCTACCGCCTAATCCTAACCTTAAGCCCTAATGGTAACTCTAACCCTGAACCCTAAACCTACCCGAAACCCTTAACACTAACCCTATCCGTGAACATTAACCCTGACCCTAACCATTACCCGCACCCAAGCATTTAACCCTGACCCTAACCCTAATCCTTAATGCTAACCCTAACACTAAACCCTAACCCTAAGCCCAACACTTATCCCTAATCCTATCCCTTAACCCTAACCCTACCCTAATGCTACCCCCTAAATGTAACCCTAACCGTGACCAGTAAACCTAACCCTAACCTCTAACACAAAGCGTAGCACATAACTCTAACCCTAAAACTAACCCTAAACCTAACCCTAACCCTGAACCCTAACTCTTAACCTTAACCCTAAGCGTTAACTCTCACGCTAACCTTTAATCCTAACCCTAATCCTAATCTTCAACCCTAAACCTAACACTTAACCCTAACCCTGTAGCAAACCCTAACCCCTCATCTTAAACCTAACGGTAAACCTCAACCCTATACCAAAGTGTAACCATTAAACCTAAGAGTAACCTTTAACCCTAACCCTAATCCGTAACCCTAAGCCCTCACCCTAACACTAAACTTCATCCTTAACCCTAACCATAATCCTAACCCTAAATCTAATTCTCAGACTTCTTGCTTTCTTAGAGTTTAGAAAGCCTGCAATCCTCCCATGCCATGCGTGAAAGGAGGCTCTACCTCTGCGTCCTGCATGAAACCCACGGGCTCATACCCAGCGTATGATAGAGTGGGTTCCCGGGTACAATCCCAGCCCCCTAAACTCCCCCCGCCCGCCTAATGCAGACAGGGCCCGTGCGCTAAGCATAAACAATACCTTTAACAGATAACCCTAACCCTGAACATAACACCCAACCCTGTTCCTATTTCTCCCCTTAACACGTAAACCTCACCGTGCGCCTAACTTTAACCTCTTATCCTAACGTTAATGCATAACCCATTTCCTGAGAACAACCCCTATCCCATAATTCTAACCCTATCTCCTAGTCATCACTGTGACACCTAATCCCTAACCCTAATTCTAAACCGCTAACCCTAACCGTAACCCTACCTACAACCCTGACACTGACAGTAACCCTTACTTCTAACCCCAACGCTATGCCTAACAAAAACCCTAAACCTTCACCCTAACCCCTAAGCCTTGCCCTAACCCTTAACCCTAATCCTAATCCTAACCATTAAACGTAACCCTAGCTCTTAAAGCTAACCCTAAACCTTACCCTCACGACTAGACCTAACCCTGACACTAACCTAACACCTAACCCTAACCAGAACCCCTAAAGCTAAGCCTGAACCCTATCCCTAACCCTAGCAGTAAACTTTAACCCTAAAGCTAAGCCCAACCCGTAACCCTAATCCTATCCTTTTACCCTAAAACTAACCCCTAAACTGAACCCCTATACCTCACCCTACCTCTAACCCCAATCCTAATTCTAACCATACCCCTTCATAAAACACTAACTCCTAACCGCTAACCCTAACACTAACCCAAAACCCTAATCACTAATCCCTAACCCTAACGCCTAACCTTTACCCTAACCGTTAACCCTCACCCTAAATCTTAACACTGACCCTAACCTTAACCTTTAACTCTAAGCCTAACCCTTAAGCCTACAGTAAGGAAGACCCTTAATGCTAATGGGATCCCTTATCCCTAACCCTAACACTACAGCTAAAAATAACCCTAACCTTGGATCCTTAAACCTAACCCCTAACACTTACTTTAACCCCAAACCCTAACCCTAATCCTAAGCATTAAACCTAACCCTATCTCTCAACCCTAACGCTAGCCCTTACCCTAACGCCTAGATCTAACCCTAAATCGACCTACCGCCTAATCCTAACCTTAAGCCCTAATGCTAACACTAACCCTGAACCCTAAACCTACCCGTAACCCTTAACACTAACCCTATCCGTGAACCTTAACCCTGACCCTAACCATTACCCGCACCCAAGCATTTAACCCTGACCCTACCCCTAATCCTTAATGATAACACTAACACTAAACCCTAACCCTAAGCCCAACACTTAACCCTAATCCTATCCCTTAACCCTAAACCTAACGCAAACCCCTAAACGTAACCCTAACCGTGACCAGTAAACCTAACCTTAACCTCTAACACAAACCATAGCACAAAACTCTAACCCTAAAACTAAACCTAACTCCAAACCTAACCCTAAAACCTAACTCTTAACCTTAACCCTAAGCGTTAACTCTCACGCTAACCTTTAATCCTAACCCTAATCCTAATCTTCAACACTAAACCTAACACTTAACCCTAACCCTGTACCATAACCTAACCCCTCATCTTAACCCTAATCGTAAACCTCAACCCTAAACCAAAGTGTAACCGTTAAACCTAAGAGTAACATTTAACCCTAACCCTAATACCTAAGCCTAAGCCCTCACCCTAACACTAAACTTCATCCTTAACCCTAACCATAATCCAACCCTAAATCTCATTCTCACATTTCTTGCTTTCTTAGAGTTTAGAAAGCCTGCCATCCTCCCATGCCATGGGTGAAAGGAGGCTCTACCACTGTGTCCTGCATGAAATCCACGGGCCCATACCCAGAGTATGATAGAGTGGGTTCCCGGGTACAATCCCAGCCCCCTAAACTCCCCCCGCCCGCCTAATGTAGACAGGGCCCGTGCGCTAAGCATAAACAATACCTTTAACAGATAACCCTAACCCTGAACATAACACCCAACCCTGTTCCTATTTCTCCCCTTAACACGTAAACCTCACCGTGCGCCTAACTTTAACCTCTTATCCTAACGTTAATGCATAACCCATTTCCTGAGAACAACCCCTATCCCATAATTCTAACCCTATCTCCTAGTCATCACTGTGACACCTAATCCCTAACCCTAATTCTAAACCGCTAACCCTAACCGTAACCCTACCTACAACCCTAACACTGACAGTAACCCTTACTTCTAACCCCAACGCCATGCCTAACAAAAACCCTAACCCTTGACCCTAACCCTTCACCCTAACCCCTAAGACTTACCCTAACCCTTAACCCTAATCCTAATCCTAACCATTAAACCTAACCCTAGCTCTTAAAGGTAACCCTAAACCTTACCCTCACGACTAGACCTAACCCTGACACTAACCTAACACTTAACCCTCACCAGAACCCCTAAAGCTAAGCCTGAACCCTATCCCTAACCCTAGCAGTAAACTTTAACCCTAAACCTAAGCCCAACCCGTAACCCTAATCCTATCCTTTTACCCTAAAACTAACCCCTAAACCTAACCCCTATACCTCACCCTAACTCTAACCCCAATTCTAATTCTAACCATACCCCTTCATAAAACACTAACTCCTAACTGCTAACCCAAACACTAACCAAAAACCCTAATCACTAATCCCTAACCCTAACGCTTAACCTTTACCCTAACCGTTAACCCTCACCCTAACTCTTAACACTTACCCTAACCTTAACCTTTAACTCTAAGCCTAACCCTTAACCCTGCAGTAAGGAAGACCCTTAATGCTAATGGGATCCCTTATCCCTAACCCTAACACTACAGCTAAAAATAACCCTAACCTTGGATCCTTAAACCTAACCCCTAACACTTACTTTAACCCCAAACCCTAACCCTAATCCTAAGCATTAAACCTAACCCTATCTCTTAACCCTAACGCTAGCCCTTACCCTAAGGCCTATATCTAACCCTAAATCGAACCTACCGCCTAATCCTAACCTTAAGCCCTAATGGTAACTCTAACCCTGAACCCTAAACCTACCTGTAAACCTTAACACTAACCCTATCCGTGAACCTTAACCCTGACCCTAACCATTAACCACAACCAAGCATTTAACCCTGACCCTACCCCTAATCCTTAATGATAACCCTAACACTAAACCCTCACCCTACTCCCAACACTTAACCCTAATCGTATCACTTAACCCTAACCCTAATGCTAACCCCGAAACGTAACCCTCACCGTGACCAGTAAACCTAACCCTAACCTCTAACACAAACCATAGCACATAACTCTAACCCTAAAACGAACCCTAAACCTAACCCTAACCCCTAACTCTTAAGCTTAACCCTAAGCGTTAACTCTCACGCTAACCTTTAATCCTAACCGTAATCCTAATCTTCAACCCTAAACCTAACACTTAACCCTAACCCTGTACCAAACCCTAACCCCTCATCTTAACCCTAACCGTAAACCTCAACCCTAAAAAAAAGTGTAACCGTTAAACCTAAGAGTAACCTTTAACCCTAACCCTAAGCCCTAACCCTAAGCCCTCACCCTAACACTAAACTTCATCCTTAACCCTAACCAGAATCCTAACCCTAAATCTAATTCTCAGACTTCTTGCTTTCTTAGAGTTTAGAAAGCCTGCAATCCTCCCATGCCATGCGTGAAAGGAGGCTCTACCACTGTGTCCTGCATGAAACCCACGGGCCCATACCCAGAGTATGATAGAGTGGGTTCCCGGGTACAATCCCAGCCCCCTAAACTCCCCCCGCCCGCCTAATGCAGACAGGGCCCGTGCGCTAAGCATAAACAATACCTTTAACAGATAACCCTAACCCTGAACATAACACCCAACCCTGTTCCTATTTCTCCCCTTAACACGTAAACCTCACCGTGCGCCTAACTTTAACCTCTTATCCTAACGTTAATGCATAACCCATTTCCTGAGAACAACCCCTATCCCATAATTCTAACCCTATCTCCTAGTCATCACTGTGACACCTAATCCCTAACTCTAATTCTAAACCGCTAACCCTAACCGTAACCCTACCTTCAACCCTAACACTGACAGTAAACCTTACTTCTAACCCCAACGCTATGCCTAACAATAACCCTAACCCTTGACCCTAACCCTTCACCCTCACCCCTAAGCCTTACCCTAACCCTTAACCCTAATCCTAATCCTAACCATTAAACCTAACCCTAGCTCTTAAAGATAACCCTGAAACTTGCCCTCACGACTAGACCTAACCCTGACACTAACCTAACACCTAACCCTAAGCAGAACCCCTAAAGCTAAGCCTGAACCCTATCCCTAACCCTAGCAGTAAACTTTAACCCTAAACCTAAGCCCAACCCGTAACCCTAATCCTATCCTTTTACCCTAAAACTAATCCCTAAACCTAACCCCTATACCTCACCCTAACTCTAACCCCAATCCTAATTCTAACCATACCCCTTCATAAAACACTAACTCCTAACCGCTAACCCTAACACTAACCAAAAACCCTAATCACTAATCCCTATCCCTAACGCTTAACCTTTACCCTAATCGTTAACCCTCACCCTAAATCTTAACACTGACCCTAACCTTAACCTTTAACTCTAAGCCTAACCCTTAACCCTACAGTAAGGAAGACCCTTAATGCTAATGGGATCCCTTTTCCGTAACCCTAACACTACAGCTAAAAATAGCAGTAACCTTTCATCCTTAAACCTAACCCCTAACACTTACTTTAACCCCAAACCCTAACCCTAATCCTAAGCATTAAACCTAACCCTATCTCTCAACCCTAACGCTAGCCCTTACCCTAACGCCTAGATCTAACCCTAAATCGAACCTACCGCCTAATCCTAACCTTAAGCCCTAATGCTAACACTAACCCTGAACCCTAAACCTACCCGTAACCCTTAACACTAACCCTCTCCGTGAACCTTAACCCTGACCCTAACCATTACCCGCACCCAAGCGTTTAACCCTGACCCTACCCCTAATCCTTAATGATAACACTAACACTAAACCCTAACCCTAAGCCCAACACTTAACCCTAATCCTATCCCTTAACCCTAAACCTAACGCAAACCCCTAAACGTAACCCTAACCGTGACCAGTAAACCTAACCTTAACCTCTAACACAAACCATAGCACATAACTCTAACCCTAAAACAAACCTAACTCCAAACCTAACCCTAAACACTAACTCTTAACCTTAACCCTAAGCGTTAACTCTCACGCTAACCTTTAATCCTAACCCTAATCCTAATCTTCAACACTAAACCTAACACTTAACCCTAACCCTGTACCATAACCTAACCCCTCATCTTAACCCTAATCGTAAACCTCAACCCTAAACCAAAGTGTAACCGTTAAACCTAAGAGTAACCTTTAACCCTAACCCTAATACCTAAGCCTAAGCCCTCACCGTAACACTAAACTTCATCCTTAACCCTAACCATAATCCAACCCTAAATCTCATTCTCACATTTCTTGCTTTCTTAGAGTTTAGAAAGCCTGCCATCCTCCCATGCCATGGGTGAAAGGAGGCTCTACCACTGTGTCCTGCATGAAATCCACGGGCCCATACCCAGAGTATGATAGAGTGGGTTCCCGGGTACAATCCCAGCCCCCTAAACTCCCCCCGCCCGCCTAATGCAGACAGGGCCCGTGCGCTAAGCATAAACAATACCTTTAACAGATAACCCTAACCCTGAACATAACACCCAACCCTGTTCCTATTTCTCCCCTTAACACGTAAACCTCACCGTGCGCCTAACTTTAACCTCTTATCCTAACGTTAATGCATAACCCATTTCCTGAGAACAACCCCTATCCCATAATTCTAACCCTATCTCCTAGTCATCACTGTGACACCTAATCCCTAACCCTAATTCTAAACCGCTAACCCTAACCGTAACCCTACCTACAACCCTAACACTGACAGTAACCCTTACTTCTAACCCCAACGCTATGCCTAACAAAAACCCTAACCCTGCACCCTAACCCTTAAGCCTTACCCTAACGCTTAACCCTAATCCTAATCCTAACCATTAAACCTAACCCTAGCTCTTAAAGATAACCCTGAACCTTGCCCTCACGACTAGACCTAACCCTGACACTAACCTAACACCTAACCCTAAGCTGAACCCCTAAAGCTAAGCCTGAACCCTATCCCTAACCCTAGCAGTAAACTTTAACCCTAAACCTAAGCCCAACCCGTAACCCTAATCCTATCCTTTTACCCTAAAACTAACCCCTAAACCTAACCCCTATACCTCACCCTACCTCTAACCCCAATCCTAATTCTAACCATACCCCTTCATAAAACACTAACTCCTAACCGCTAACCCTAACACTAACCAAAAACCCTAATCACTAATCCCTAACCCTAACGCTTAACCTTTACCCTAACCGTTAAACCTCAACCTAAATCTTAACACTGACCCTAACCTTAACCTTTAACTCTAAGCCTAACCCTTAACCCTACAGTAAGGAAGACCCTTAATGCTAATGGGATCCCTTTTCCGTAACCCTAACACTACAGCTAAAAATAACAGTAACCTTTCATCCTTAAACCTAACCCCTAACACTTACTTTAACCCCAAACCCTAACCCTAATCCTAAGCATTAAACCTAACCCTATCTCTTAACCCTAACGCTAGCCCTTACCCGAACGCCTAGATCTAACCCTAAATCGAACCTACCGCCTAATCCTAACCTTAAGCCCTAATGCTAACTCTAACCCTGAACCCTAAACCTACCCGTAACCCTTAACACTAACCCTATCCGTGAACCTTAACCCTGACCCTAACCATTACCCGCACCCAGGCATTTAACCCTGACCCTACCCCTAGTCCTTAATGATAACCCTAACACTAAACCCTAACCCTAAGGCCAACACTTAACCGTAATCCTATCCCTTAACCCTAACCCTAACCCTAACCCTAATGCTAACCCCTAAACGTAACCCTAACCGTGACCAGTAAACCTAACCCTAACCTCTAACACAAACCATAGCACATAACTCTAACCCTAAAACTAACCCTAACCCTAAACCTAACCCTAAACCCTAACTCTTAACCTTAACCCTAAGCGTTAACTCTCACGCTATCCTATAATCCTAACCCTAATCATAATCTTCAACCCTAAACCTTACACTTAACCCTAACCCTGTACCAAACCCTAACCCCTCATCTTAACCCTAACCGTAAACCTCAACCGTAAACCACAGTGGAACCGTTAAACCTAAGAGTAACCTTTAACCCTAACCCTAATCCCTAACCCTAAGCCCTCACCCTAACACTAAACTTCATCCTTAACCCTAACCATAATCCTAACCCTAAATCTAATTCTCAGACTTCTTGCTTTCTTAGAGTTTAGAAAGCCTGCAATCCTCCCATGCTATGCGTGAAAGGAGGCTCTACCACTGTGTCCTGCATGAAACCCTCGGACCCATACCCAGAGTATGATAGAGTGGGTTCCCGGGTACAATCCCAGCCCCCTAAACTCCCCCCGCCCGCCTAATGCAGACAGGGCCCGTGCGCTAAGCATAAACAATACCTTTAACAGATAACCCTAACCCTGAACATAACACCCAACCCTGTTCCTATTTCTCCCCTTAACACGTAAACCTCACCGTGCGCCTAACTTTAACCTCTTGTCCTAACGTTAATGCATAACCCATTTCTTGAGAACAACCCCTATCCCATAATTCTAACCCTATCTCCTAGTCATCACTGTGACACCTAATCCCTAACTCTAATTCTAAACCGCTAACCCTAACCGTAACCCTACCTACAACCCTAACACTGACAGTAACCCTTACTTCTAACCCCAACGCTATGCCTAACAAAAACCCTAACCCTTGAACCTAACCCTTCACCCTAACCCCTAAGCCTTACCCTAAACCTTAACCCTAATCCTAATCCTAACCATTAAACCTAACCCTAGCTCTTAAAGCTAACCCTAAACCTTACCCTCACGACTAGACCTAACCCTGACACTAACCTAACACCTAACCCTAAGCAGAACCCCTAAAGCTAACCCTGAACCCTATCCCTAACCCTAGCAGTAAACATTAACCCTAAACCTAAGCCCAACCCGTAACCCTAATCCTATCCTTTTACCCTAAAACTAACACCTAAACCTAACCCCTACACCTCACGCTAACTCTAACCCCAATCCTAATTCTAACCATACCCCTTCATAAAACACTAACTCCTAACCGCTAACCCTAACACTAACCAAAAACCCTAATCACTAATCCCTAACCCTAACGCTTAACCTTTACCCTAACTGTTAACCCTCACCCTAAATCTTATCACTGACCATAACCTTAACCTTTAACTCTAAGCCTATCCCTTAATCCTACAGTAAGGAAGACCCTTAATGCTAATGGGATCCCTTATCAGTAACCCTAACACTACAGCTAAAAATAACACTAACCTTTGATCCTGAAACCTAACCCCTAACACTTACTTTAACCCCAAACCCTAACCCTAATAATAAGCATTAAACCTAACCCTATCTCTTAACCCTAACGCTAGCCCTTACCCTAACGCCTAGATCTAACCCTAAATCTAACCTACCGCCTAATCCTAACCTTAAGCCCTAATGCTAACTCTAACCCTGAACCCTAAACCTACCCATAACCCTTAACACTAACCCTATCCGTGAACCTTAACCCTGACCCTAACCATTACCCGCACCCAAGCATTTAACCCTGACCCTAACCCTAATCCTTAATGCTAACCCTAAGACTAAACCCTAACCCTAACCCCAAAACTTAACCCTAATCCTATCCCTTAACCCTAACCCTAACCCTAATGCTAACCCCTAAACGTAACCCTATCCGTGCCCAGTAAACCTAACCCTAACCTCTAACACAAATCATAGCACATAACTCTAACCCTAAAACTAACCCTAACCCTAAACCTAACCATAAACCCTAACTCTTAACATTAACCCTAAGCGTTAACTCTCACGCTAACCTTTAATCCTAACCCTAATCCTAATCTTCAACCCTATACCTAACACTTAACCCTAACCCTGTACCAAACCCTAACCGCTCATCTTAACACTAACCGTAAACCTCAACCCTAAACCAAAGTGTAACAGTTAAACCTAAGAGTAATCTTTAACCCTAACCCTAATCCCTAACCCTAAGCCCTCACCCTAACACTAAACTTCATCCTTAACCCTAACCATAATCCAACCCTAAATCTCATTCTCAGACTTCTTGCTTTCTTAGAGTTTAGAAAGCCTGCAATCCTCCCATGCCATGCGTGAAAGGAGGCTCTACCACTGTGTCCTGCATGAAACCCACGGGCCCATACCCAGAGTATGATAGAGTGGGTTCCGGGGTACAATCCCAGCCCCCTAAACTCCCCCCGCCCGCCTAATGCAGACAGGGCCCGTGCGCTAAGCATAAACAATACCTTTAACAGATAACCCTAACCCTGAACATAACACCCAACCCTGTTCCTATTTCTCCCCTTAACACGTAAACCTCACCGTGCGCCTAACTTTAACCTCTTATCCTAACGTTAATGCATAACCCATTTCCTGAGAACAACCCCTATCCCATAATTCTAACCCTATCTCCTAGTCATCACTGTGACACCTAATCCCTAACCCTAATTCTAAACCGCTAACCCTAACCGTAACCCTACCTACAACCCTAACACTGACAGTAACCCTTACTTCTAACCCCAACGCTATGCCTAACAAAAACCCTAACCCTTGACCCTAACCCTTCACCCTAACCCCTAATCCTTACCCTAACCCTTAACCCTAATCCTAATCCTAACCATTAAACCTAACCCTAGCTCTTAAAGCTAACCCTAAACCTTACCCTCACGACTAGACCTAACCCTGACACTAACCTAACACCTAACCCTAACCAGAACCCCTAAAGCTAACCCTGAACCCTATCCCTAACCCTAGCAGTAAACTTTAACCCTAAACCTAAGCCCAACCCGTAACCCTAATCCTATCCTTTTACCCCAAATCTAACCCCTAAACCTAACCTCTATACCTCACCGTAACTCTAACCCCAATCCTAATTCTAACCATACCCCTTCATAAAACACTAACTCCTAACCGCTAACCCTAACACTAACCAAAATCTCTAATCACTAATCCCTAACCCTAATGCTTAACCTTTACCCTAACCGTTAACCCTCACCCTAAATCTTAACACTGACCCTAAGCTTAACCTTTAACTCTAAGCCTAACCCTTAACCCTACAATAAGGAAGACCCTTAATGCTAATGGGATGTCTTATCCCTAACCCTAACAATACAGCTGAAAATAACCCTAACCTTGGATCTTTAAACCGAACCCCTAACACTTACTTTAACCCCAAACCCTAACCCTAATCCTAAGCATTAAACCTAACCCTATCTCTTAACCCTAACGCTAGCCCTTACCCTAACGCCTAGATCTAACCCTAAGTCTAACCTACCGCCTAATCCTAACCTTAAGCCCTAATGGTAACTCTAACCCTGAACCCTAAACCTACCCGAAACCCTTAACACTAACCCTATCCGTGAACACTAACCCTGACCCTAACCATTACCCGCACCCAAGCATTTAACCCTGACCCTAACCCTAATCCTTAATGCTAACCCTAACACTAAACCCTAACCCTAAGCCCAACACTTATCCCTAATCCTATCCCTTAACCCTAACCCTACCCTAATGCTACCCCCTAAATGTAACCCTAACCGTGACCAGTAAACCTAACCCTAACCTCTAACACAAAGCGTAGCACATAACTCTAACCCTAAAACTAACCCTAAACCTAACCCTAACCCTGAACCCTAACTCTTAACCTTAACCCTAAGCGTTAACTCTCACGCTAACCTTTAATCCTAACCCTAATCCTAATCTTCAACCCTAAACCTAACACTTAACCCTAACCCTGTAGCAAACCCTAACCCCTCATCTTAAACCTAACGGTAAACCTCAACCCTATACCAAAGTGTAACCATTAAACCTAAGAGTAACCTTTAACCCTAACCCTAATCCGTAACCCTAAGCCCTCACCCTAACACTAAACTTCATCCTTAACCCTAACCATAATCCTAACCCTAAATCTAATTCTCAGACTTCTTGCTTTCTTAGAGTTTAGAAAGCCTGCAATCCTCCCATGCCATGCGTGAAAGGAGGCTCTACCTCTGCGTCCTGCATGAAACCCACGGGCTCATACCCAGAGTATGATAGAGTGGGTTCCCGGGTACAATCCCAGCCCCCTAAACTCCCCCCGCCCGCCTAATGCAGACAGGGCCCGTGCGCTAAGCATAAACAATACCTTTAACAGATAACCCTAACCCTGAACATAACACCCAACCCTGTTCCTATTTCTCCCCTTAACACGTAAACCTCACCGTGCGCCTAACTTTAACCTCTTATCCTAACGTTAATGCATAACCCATTTCCTGAGAACAACCCCTATCCCATAATTCTAACCCTATCTCCTAGTCATCACTGTGACACCTAATCCCTAACCCTAATTCTAAACCGCTAACCCTAACCGTAACCCTACCTACAACCCTGACACTGACAGTAACCCTTACTTCTAACCCCAACGCTATGCCTAACAAAAACCCTAAACCTTCACCCTAACCCCTAAGCCTTGCCCTAACCCTTAACCCTAATCCTAATCCTAACCATTAAACGTAACCCTAGCGCTTAAAGCTAACCCTAAACCTTACCCTCACGACTAGACCTAACCCTGACACTAACCTAACACCTAACCCTAACCAGAACCCCTAAAGCTAAGCCTGAACCCTATCCCTAACCCTAGCAGTAAACTTTAACCCTAAAGCTAAGCCCAACCCGTAACCCTAATCCTATCCTTTTACCCTAAAACTAACCCCTAAACTGAACCCCTATACCTCACCCTACCTCTAACCCCAATCCTAATTCTAACCATACCCCTTCATAAAACACTAACTCCTAACCGCTAACCCTAACACTAACCCAAAACCCTAATCACTAATCCCTAACCCTAACGCCTAACCTTTACCCTAACCGTTAACCCTCACCCTAAATCTTAACACTGACCCTAACCTTAACCTTTAACTCTAAGCCTAACCCTTAAGCCTACAGTAAGGAAGACCCTTAATGCTAATGGGATCCCTTATCCCTAACCCTAACACTACAGCTAAAAATAACCCTAACCTTGGATCCTTAAACCTAACCCCTAACACTTACTTTAACCCCAAACCCTAACCCTAATCCTAAGCATTAAACCTAACCCTATCTCTCAACCCTAACGCTAGCCCTTACCCTAACGCCTAGATCTAACCCTAAATCGACCTACCGCCTAATCCTAACCTTAAGCCCTAATGCTAACACTAACCCTGAACCCTAAACCTACCCGTAACCCTTAACACTAACCCTATCCGTGAACCTTAACCCTGACCCTAACCATTACCCGCACCCAAGCATTTAACCCTGACCCTACCCCTAATCCTTAATGATAACACTAACACTAAACCCTAACCCTAAGCCCAACACTTAACCCTAATCCTATCCCTTAACCCTAAACCTAACGCAAACCCCTAAACGTAACCCTAACCGTGACCAGTAAACCTAACCTTAACCTCTAACACAAACCATAGCACATAACTCTAACCCTAAAACTAAACCTAACTCCAAACCTAACCCTAAAACCTAACTCTTAACCTTAACCCTAAGCGTTAACTCTCACGCTAACCTTTAATCCTAACCCTAATCCTAATCTTCAACACTAAACCTAACACTTAACCCTAACCCTGTACCATAACCTAACCCCTCATCTTAACCCTAATCGTAAACCTCAACCCTAAACCAAAGTGTAACCGTTAAACCTAAGAGTAACATTTAACCCTAACCCTAATACCTAAGCCTAAGCCCTCACCCTAACACTAAACTTCATCCTTAACCCTAACCATAATCCAACCCTAAATCTCATTCTCACATTTCTTGCTTACTTAGAGTTTAGAAAGCCTGCCATCCTCCCATGCCATGGGTGAAAGGAGGCCCTACCACTGTGTCCTGCATGAAATCCACGGGCCCATACCCAGAGTATGATAGAGTGGGTTCCCGGGTACAATCCCAGCCCCCTAAACTCCCCCCGCCCGCCTAATGTAGACAGGGCCCGTGCGCTAAGCATAAACAATACCTTTAACAGATAACCCTAACCCTGAACATAACACCCAACCCTGTTCCTATTTCTCCCCTTAACACGTAAACCTCACCGTGCGCCTAACTTTAACCTCTTATCCTAACGTTAATGCATAACCCATTTCCTGAGAACAACCCCTATCCCATAATTCTAACCCTATCTCCTAGTCATCACTGTGACACCTAATCCCTAACCCTAATTCTAAACCGCTAACCCTAACCGTAACCCTACCTACAACCCTAACACTGACAGTAACCCTTACTTCTAACCCCAACGCCATGCCTAACAAAAACCCTAACCCTTGACCCTAACCCTTCACCCTAACCCCTGAGACTTACCCTAACCCTTAACCCTAATCCTAATCCTAACCATTAAACCTAACCCTAGCTCTTAAAGGTAACCCTAAACCTTACCCTCACGACTAGACCTAACCCTGACACTAACCTAACACTTAACCCTCACCAGAACCCCTAAAGCTAACCCTGAACCCTATCCCTAACCCTAGCAGTAAACTTTAACCCTAAACCAAAGCCCAACCCGTAACCCTAATCCTATCCTTTTACCCTAAAACTAACCCCTAAACCTAACCCCTATACCTCACCCTAACTCTAACCCCAATCCTAATTCTAACCATACCCCTTCATAAAACACTAACCGCTAACCTAACACTAACCAAAAACCCTAATCACTAATCCGTAACCCTAACACTTAACCTTTACCCTAACCGTTAACCCTCACCCTAAATCTTAACACTGACCCTAACCTTAACTTTTAAATCTAAGCCTAACCCTTAACCCTACAGTAAGGAAGACCCTTAATGCTAATGGGATCCCTTATCCCTAACCCTAACACTACAGCTAAAAATAACCCTAACCTTTGATCCTTAAACCTAACCCCTAACACTTACTTTAACCCCAAACCCTAACCCTAATCCTAAGCATTAAACCTAATCCTATCTCTTAACCCTAACGCTAGCCCTTACGCGAACGCCTAGATCTAACCCTAAATCTAACCTACCGCCTAATCCTAACCTTAAGCCCTAATGGT
>NW_027182915.1:50000-70000 GCF_041146395.1 Eulemur rufifrons | reverse complement strand
CCCTAACGCTTAACCTTTACCCTAACCGTTAACCCTCACCCTAAATCTTAACACTGACCCTAACCTTAAACTTTAACTCTAAGCCTAACCCTTAACCCTACAGTAAGGAAGACCCTTAATGCTAATGGGATCCCTTATCCCTAACCCTAACACTACAGCTAAAAATAACCCTAACCTTGGATCCTTAAACCTAACCCCTAACACTTACTTTAACCCCAAACCCTAACCCTAATCCTAAGCATTAAACCTAACCCTATCTCTTAATCCTAACGCTAGGCCTTACTTTAACGCCTAGATCTAACCCTAAATCTAACCTACCGCCTAATCCTAACCTTAAGCCCTAATGCTAACACTAACCCTGAACCCTAAACCTACCCGTAACCATTAACACTAACCCTATCCGTGAACCTAAACCCTGACCCTAACCATTACCCGCACCCAAGCATTTAACCCTGACCCTAATCCTAATCTTTAATGCTAACCCCAACACTAAACCCTAACCCTAAGCCCAACACTTATCCCTAATCCTATCCCTTAACCCTAACCCTATCCCTAATGCTAACCCCTAAACGTAACCCTAACCGTGACCAGTAAACCTAACCCTAACCTTTAACACAATTATAGCACATAATTCTAACTCAAAACCTAACCCTAACCCTAACCCTAAACCTAAACCCTAACTCTTAACCTTAACCCTAAGCGTTAACTCACACGCTAACCTTTAAACCTAACCCTGATCCTAATCTTGAACCCTAAACCTAACACTTAACCCTAACCCTGTACCAAACCCTAACCCCTCATCTTAACCCTAACGGTAAACCTCAACCCTAAACCAAAGTGTAACCGTTAAACCTAAGAGTAGCATTTAACCCTAACCCTATTCCCTAACCCTAAGCCCTCACCCTAACCCTAAGCATAATCCTAACCCTAAATCTAATTCTCAGACTTCTTTCTTTCTTAGAGTTTAGAAAGCCTGCAATCCTCCCATGCCATGCGTGAAAGGAGGCTCTACCACTGTGTCCTGCATGAAACCCACGGTCCCATACCCCGAGTATGATAAAGTGGTTTCCCGGGTACAATCCCAGCCCCCTAAACTCCCCCCACCCGCCTAATGCAGACAGAGCCCGTGCGCTAAGCATAAACAATACCTTTAACAGATAACCCTAACCCTGAACATAACACCCAACCCTGTTCCTATTTCTCCTCTTAACAGGTAAACCTCACCGTGCGCCTAACTTTAACCTCTTATCCTAACGTTAAGGCATAACCCATTTCCTGAGAACAACCCCTATCCCATAATTATAACCCTATCTCCTAGTCATCACTGTGACACCTAATCCCTAACCCTAATTCTAAACCGCTAACCCTAACCGTAACCCTACCTACAACCCTAACACGGACAGTAACCCTTACTTCTAACCCCAACGCTATGCCTAACAAAAACCCTAACCCTTGACCCTAACCCTTCACCCTAACCCCTAAGCCTTACCCTAACCCTTAACCCTAATCCTAATCCTAACCATTAAACCTAACCCTAGCTCTTAAAGCTAACCCTAAACCTTACCCTCACGACTAGACCTAACCCTGACACTAACCTAACACCTAATCCTAACCAGAACCCCTAAAGCTAACCCTGAACCCTATCCCTAACCCTAGCAGTAAACTTTAACCCTAAACCTAAGCCCAACCCGTAACCCTAATCCTATCCTTTTACCCTAAAACTAACCCCTAAACCTAACCCCTATACCTCACCCTAACTCTAAACCCAATCCTAATTCTAACCATTCCCCTTCATAAAACACTAACTCCTAACCGCTAACCCTAACACTAACCAAAAACCCTAATCACTAATCCCTAACCCTAACGCTTAACCTTTACCCTAACCGTTAACCCTCACCCTAAATCTTAACACTGACTCTAACCTTAACCTTTAACTCTAAGCCTAACCCTTAACCCTACAGTAAGGAAGACCCTTAATGCTAATGGGATCCCTTATCCCTAACCCTAACACTACAGCTAAAAATAACCCTAACCTTGGATCCTTAAACCTAACCCCTAACACTTACTTTAACCCCAAATCCTAACCCTAATCCTAAGCATTAAGCCTAACCCTATCTCTTAGCCCTAACGCTAGCCCTTACCCTAACGCCTAGATCTAACCCTAAATCTAACCTACCGCCTAATCCTAACCTTAAGCAATAAGGCTAACACTAACCCTGAACCCTAAACCTACCCGTAACCCTTAACACTAACCCTATCCGTGAACCTTATCCCTGACCCTAACCATTACCCGCACCCAAGAATTTAACCCTGATTCTAACCCTAATCCTTAATTATAAACATAACACTAAACCCTAAACCTAAGCCCAACATTTAAACCTAATCCTATCCCTTAACCCTAACCCAAACCTTAATGCTACCCCCTAAACCTAACCCTAACCGTGACCAGTAAACCTAACCCTAACCTCTAACACAAACCATAGCACATAACTCTAACCCTAAAACTAATCCTAACCCTAACCCTAACCCCTAACTCATAACCTTAACCCTAACCTTTAACTCTCACGCTAACCTTTAATCCTAACCCTAATCCTAATCTTCAACCCTAAACCTAACACTTAACCCTAACCTTGTACCAAACCCTAATCCCTCATCTTAACCCTAACCGTAAACCTCAACCCTAAACCAAAGTGTAACCGTTAAACCTAAGCGTAACCTTTAACCCTAACCCTAATCCCTAACCCTAAGCCCTCACCCTAACACTAAACTTCATCCTTAACCCTAACCAGAATCCTAACCGTAAATCTAATTCTCAGACTTCTTGCTTTCTTAGAGTTTAGAAAGCCTGCAATCCTCTCATGCCATGCGTGAAAGGAGGCTCTACCACTGTGTCCTGCATGAAACCCACGGGCCCATACCCAGAGTATGATAGATTGGGTTCCCGGCTACAATCCCAGCCACCTGAATTCCCCCCGCCCGCCTAATGCAGACAGGGCCCGTGCGCTAAGCATAAACAATACCTTTAACAGATAACACTAACCCTGAACATAACACCCAACCCTGTTCCTATTTCTCCCCTTAACACGTAAACCTCACCGTGCGCCTAAATTTAACCTCTTATCCTAACGTTAATGCATAACCCATTTCCTGAGAACAACCCCTATCCCATAATTCTAACCCTATCTCCTAGTCATCACTGTGACACCTAATCCCTAACCCTAATTCTAAACTGCTAACCCTAACTGTAACCCTACCTACAACCCTAACACTGACAGTAACCCTTACTTCTAACCCCAACGCTATGCCTAACAAAAACCCTAACCCTTGACCCTAACCCTTCACCCTAACCCCTAAGCCTTACCCTAACCCTTAACCCTAATCCTAATCCTAACCATTAAACCTAACCCTAGCTCTTAAAGCTAACCCTAAACCTTACCCTCACGACTAGACCGAACCCTGACACTAACCTAACACCTAACCCTAACCAGAACCCCTAAAGCTAACCCTGAACCCTATCCCTAACCCTAGCAGTAAACTTTAACCCTAAACCTAAGCCCAAACCGTAACCCTAATCCTATCCTTTTACCCTAAAACTAACCCCTAAACGTAACCCCTATACCTCACCCTAACTCTAACCCCAATCCTAATTCTAACCATTCCCCTTCATAAAACACTAACTCCTAACCGCTAACCCTAACACTAACCAAAAACCCTAATCACTAATGCCTAACCCTAACGCTTAACCTGTACCCTAACCGTTAACCCTCACCCTAAATCTTAACACTGACCCTAACATTAACCTTTAACTCTTAGCCTAACCCTTAACCCTACAGTAAGGAAGACCCTTAATGCTAATGGGATCCCTTATCCCTAACCCTAACACTACAGCGAAAAATAACCCTAACCTTGGATCCTTAAACCTAACCCCTAACACTTACTTTAACCCCAAACCCTAACCCTAATCCTAAGCATTAAACCTAACCCTATCTCTTAACCCTAACTCTAGTCCTTACCCTAACGCCTAGATCTAACCCTAAATCTAACCTACCGCCTAATCCTAACCTTCAGCACTAATGCTAACACTAACCCTGAACCCTAAACCTACCCGTAACCCTTAACACTAACCCTATCCGTGAACCTTAACCCTGAACCTAACCATTACCCGCACCCAAGCATTTAACCCTGACCCTAACCCTAATACTTAATGCTAACCCTAACACTAAACCCTAACCCTAAGCCCAACAGTTATCCCTAATCCTATCCCTTAACACTAACCCTAACCCTAATGCTAACCCCTAAACGTAACCCTAACCGTGACCAGTAAACCTAACCCTAACCTGTAACACAAACCATAGCACATAACTCTAACCCTAAAACTAACCCTAACCCTAATCCTAACCCTAAAACCTAAATCTTAACCTTAACCCTAAGCGTTAACTCTCACGCTAACCTTTAAACCTAACCCTAATCCTAATCTTCAAACCTAAACCTAACACTTAACCCTAACCCTGTACCAAACCCTAACCCCTCATCTTAACCCTAACCGTAAACCTCAACCCTAAACCAAAGTGTAACCGTTAAACATAAGAGTAACCTTTAACCCTAACCCTATTCCCTAACACTAAGCCCTCACCCTAACACTAAACTTCATCCTTAACCCTAACCAGAATCCTAACCCTAAATCTAATTCTCAGACTTCTTGCTTTCTTAGAGTTTAGAAAGCCTGCAATCCTCCCATGCCATGCATGAAAGGAGGCTCTACCACTGTGTCCTGCATGAAACCCACGGGCCCATACCCAGAGTATGATAGAGTGGGTTCCCGGGTACAATCCCAGCCCCCTAAACTCCCCCCGCCCTCCTAATGCAGACAGGGCCCGTGCGCTAAGCATAAACAATAGCTTTAACAGATAACCCTAACCCTGAACATAACACCCAACCCTGTTCCTATTTCTCCCCTTAACACGTAAACCTCACCGTGCGCCTAACTTTAACCTCTTATCCTAAAGTTAATGCATAACCCATTTCCTGAGAACAACCCCTATCCCATAATTCTAACCCTATCTCCTAGTGATCACTGTGACACCTAATCCCTAACCCTAATTCTAAACCGCTAACCCTAACCGTAACCCTACCTACAACCCTAACACTGACAGTAACCCTTACTTCTAACCCCAACGCTATGCCTAACAAAAACCCTAACCCTTGACCCTAACCCTTCACCCTAACCCCTAAGCCTTACCCTAACCCTTAACCCTAATCCTAATCCTAACCATTAAACCTAACCCTAGCTCTTAAAGCTAACCCTAAACCTTACCCTCACGACTAGACCTAACCCTGACACTAACCTAACACCTAACCCTAACCAGAACCCCTAAAGCTAACCCTGAACCCTATCCCTAACCCCAGCAGTAAACTTTAACCCTAAACCTAAGCCCAACCCGTAACCCGAATCCTATCCTTTTACCCTAAAACTAACTCCTAAACCTAACCCCTATACCTCACCCTAACTCTAACCCCAATCCTTATTCTAACCATACCCCTTCATAAAACACTAACTCCTAACCGCTAACCCTAACACTAACCAAAAACCCTAATCACTAATCCCTAACCCTAACACTTAACCTTTACCCTAACCGTTAACCCTCACCCTAAATCTTAACACTGACCCTAACCTTAACCTTTAACTCTAAGCCTAACACTTAACCCTACAGTAAGGAAGACCCTTAATGCTAATGGGATCCCTTATCCCTAACCCTAACACTACAGCTAAAAATAACCCTAACCTTGGATCCTTAAACCTAACCCCTAACACTTACTTTAACCCCAATCCCTAACCCTAGTCCTAAGCATTAAACCTAACCCTATCTCTTAGCCCTAACGCTAGCCCTTACCCTAACGCCTAGATCTAACCCTAAATCTAACCTACCGCCTAATCCTAACCTTCAGCACTAATGCTAACACTAACCCTGAACCCTAAACCTACCTGTAACCCTTAACACTAACCCTATCCGTGAACCTTAACCCTGAACCTAACCATTACCCGCACCCAAGCATTTAACCCTGACCCTAAACCTAATCCTTAATGATAAACCTAACACTAAACCCTACCCCTAAGCCCAACACTTAACCCTAATCCTATCCCTTAACCCTAACCCTAACCCTAACCCTAATGCTAACCCCTAAACGTAACCCTAAGCGTGATGAGTAAACCTAACCCTAACCAGTAACACAAACCATAGCACATAAGTCTAACCCTAAAACTAACCCTAACCCTAACCCTAAACCCTAACTCTTAACCTTAACCCTAAGCGTTAACTCTCACGCTAACCTTTAATCCTAACCCTAATCCTAATCTTCAACCCTAAACCTAACACTTAACCCTAACCCTGTACCAAACCCTAACCCCTCATCTTGACCCTAACCATAAACCTCAACCCTAAATCAAAGTGTAACCGTTAAACCTAAGAGTAACCTTTAACCCTAACCCTAATCCCTAACCCTAAGCCCTCACCCTAACACTAAACTTCATCCTTAACCCTAACCAGAATCCTAACCCTAAATCTAATTATCAAACTTCTTGCTCTCCTAGAGTTTAGAAAGCCTGCAATCCTCCCATGCCATGCGTGAAAGGAGGCTCTACCACTGTGTCCTGCATGAAACCCGTGCGCCCATATCCAGAGTATGATAGAGTGGGTTCCCGGGTACAATCCCAGCCCCCTAAACTCCCCCCGCCCGCCTAATGCAGACAGGGCCCGTGCGCTAAGCATAAACAATACCTTTAACAGATAACCCTAACCCTGAACATAACACCCAACCCTGTTCCTATTTCTCCCCTTAACACGTAAACCTCACCGTGCGCCTAACTTTAACCTCTTATCCTAACGTTAATGCATAACCCATTTCCTGAGAACAACCCCATCCTATAATTCGAACCCTATCTCCTAGTCATCACTGTGACACCTAATCCCTAACCCTAATTCTAAACCGCTAACCCTAACCGTAACCCTACCTACAACCCTAACACTGACAGTAACCCTTACTTCTAAGCCCATCGCTATCCCTAACAAAAACCCTAACCCTTGACCCTAACCCTTCACCCTAACCCCTAAGCCTTACCCTAACCCTTAACCCTAATCCTAATCCTAACCATTAAACCTAACCCTAGCTCTTAAAGCTAACCCTAAACCTTACCCTCACGACTAGACCTAACCCTGACACTAACCTAACACCTAACCCTAACCAGAACCCCTAAAGCTAACCCTGAACCCTATCCCTAACCCTAGCAGTAAACTTTAACCCTAAACCTAAGCCCAATCCGTAACCCTAATCCTATCCTTTTACCCTAAAACTAACCCCTAAACCTAACCCCTATACCTCACCCTAACTCTAACCCCAATCCTAATTCTAACCATACCCCTTCATAAAACACTAACTCCTAACCGCTAACCCTAACACTAACCAAAAACCCTAATCACTAATCCCTAACCCTAACGCTTAACCTTTACCCTAACCGTTAACCCTCACGTTAAATCTTAACACTGACCATAACCTTAACCTTTAACTCTAAGCCTAACCCTTAATCCCACAGTAAGGGAGACCCTTAATGCTAATGGGATCCCTTATGCCTAACCCTAACACTACAGCTAAAAATAACCCTAACCTTGGATCCTTAAACCTGACCCCTAACACTTACTTTCACCCCAAACCCTAACCCTAATCTTAAGCATTAAGCCTAACCCTATCTCTTAACCCTAACGCTAGCCCTTACCCTAACGCCTAGATCTAACCCTAAATCTAACCTACCGCCTAATCCTAACCTTAAGCCCTAATGCTAACACTAACCCTGAACCCTAAACCTACCCGTAACCCTTAACACTAACCCTATCCGTGAACCTAAACCCTGACCCTAAACATTACCCGCACCCAAGCATTTAACCCTGACCCTAACCCTAATCCTTAATGCTAACCTTAACACTAAACCCTAACCCTAAGCCCAACACTTAACCCTAATCCTATCCCTTAACCCTAACCCTAATCCTAACCGTAATGCTAACCTCTAAAGGTAACCCCAACCGTGACCAGTAAACCTAACCCTAACCTCTAACACAAACCATAGCACATAACTCTAACCCTAAAACTAACCCTAACCCTAACCCTAAACCCTAACTCTTAACCTTAACCCTAAGCATTAACTCTCACGCTAACCTTTAATCCTAACCCTAATCCTAATCTTCAACCCTAAATCTAACACTTAACCCTAACCCTGTACCAAACCCTAACCCGTCATCTTAACCCTAACCGTAAACCTCAACCCTAAACCAAAGTGTAACCGTTAAACCTAAGAGTAACCTTTAACCCTAACGCTAATCCCTAACACTAAGCCCTCTCCCTAACACTAAACTTCATCCTTAACCCTAACCAGAATCCTAACCCTAAATCTATTTCTCAGACTTCTTGCTTTCTTAGAGTTTAGAAAGCCTGCAATCCTCCCATGCCATGCGTGAAAGGAGGCTCTACCACTGTGTCCTGCATGAAACCCACGGGCCCATACCCAGAGTATGATAGAGTGGGTTCCCGGGTACAATCCCAGCCCCCTAAACTCCCCCCGCCCGCCTAATGCAGACAGGGCCCGTGCGCTAAGCATAAACAATACCTTTAACAGATAACCCTAACCCTGAACATAACACCCAACCCTGTTCCTATTTCTCCCCTTAACACGTAAACCTCACCGTGCGCCTAACTTTAACCTCTTATCCTAACGTTAATGCATAACCCATTTCCTGAGAACAACCCCTATCCCATAATTCTAACTCTATCTCCTAGTCATCACTGTGACACCTAATCCCTAACCCTAATTCTAAACCGCTAACCCTAACCGTAACCCTACCTACAACCCTAACACTGACATTAACCCTTACTTCTAACCCCAACGCTATGCCTAACAAAAACCCTAACCCTTGACCCTAACCTTTCACCCTAACCCCTAAGCCTTACCCTAATCCTTAACCCTAATCCTAATCCTAACCATTAAACCTAACCCTAGCTCTTAAAGCTAACCCTAAACCTTACCCTCACGACTAGACCTAACCCTGACACTAACCTAACACCGAACCCTAACCAGAACCCCTAAAGCTAACCCTGAACCCTATCACTAACTCTAGCAGTAAACTTTAACCCTAAACCTAAGCCGAACCCGTAACCCTAATCCTATCCTTTTACCCTAAAACTAACCCCTATACCTCACCCTAACTCTAACCCCAATCCTAATTCTAACCATACCCCTTCATAAAACACTAACTCCTAACCGCTAACCCTAACACTAACCAAAAACCCTAATCACTAATCCCTAACCCTAATGCTTAACCTTTACTCTAACCGTTAACCCTCACCCTAGTTCTTAACACTGACTCTAACCTTAACCTTTAACTCTAAGCCTAACCCTTAACCCTACAGTAAGGAAGACCCTTAATGCTAATGGGATCCCTTATCCCTAACCCTAACACTACAGCTAAAAATAACCCTAACCTTGGATCCTTAAACCTAACCCCTAACACTTACTTTAACCCCAAACCCTAACCCTAATCCTAAGCATTAAGCCTAAACCTATCTCTTAACCCTAACGCAGGCCCTTACCCTAACGCCTAGATCTAACCCTAAATCTAACCTACCGCCTAATCCTAACCTTAAGCAATAAGGCTAACACTAACCCTAAACCCTAAACCTACCCGTAACCCTTAACACTAACCCTATCCGTGAACCTTAACCCTGACCCTAACCATTACCCGCACCCAAGTATTTAACCCTGATTCTAACCCTAATCCTTAATTATAAACATAACACTAAACCCTAAACCTAAGCCCAACATTTAAACCTAATCCTATCCCTTAACCCTAACCCATACCCTAATGCTACCCCCTAAACGTAACCCTAACCATGACCAGTAAACCTAACCCGAACCTCTAACACAAAGCATAACACATAACTCTAACCCTAAAACTAACCCTAACCCTAACCGTAACCCTAAACCCTAACTCTTAACCTTAACCCTAAGCGTTAACTCTCACGCTAACCTTTAATCCTAACCCTAATCCTAATCTTCAACCCTAAACCTAACACTTAACCCTAACCCTGTTCCAAACCCTAACCCCTCATCTTAACCCTAACCGTAAACCTCAAACCTGACCCAAAGTGTAACCGTTAAACCTAAGAGTAACCTTTAACCCTAACCCTAATCCCTAACCCTAAGCCCTCAGCCTAACACTAAACTTCATCCTTAACCCTAACCAGAATCCTAACCCTAAATCTAATTCTCAGACTTCTTGCTTTCTTAGAGTTTAGAAAGCCTGCAATCCTCCCATGCCATGCGTGAAAGGAGGCTCTATCACTGTGTCCTGCATGAAACCCACGGGCCCATACCCAGAGTATGATAGAGTGGGTTCCCGGGTACAATCCCAGCCCCCTAAACTTCCCCCGCCCGCCTAATGCAGACAGGGCCCGTGTGCTAAGCATAAACAATACCTTTAACAGATAACCCTAACCCTGAACATAACACCCAACCCTGTTCCTATTTCTCCCATTAACACGTAAACCTCACTGTGCGCCTAAATTTAACCTCTTATCCTAACGTTAATGCATAACCCATTTCCTGAGAACAACCCCTATCCCATAATTCGAACCCTATCTCCTAGTCATCACTGTGACACCTAATCCCTAACCCTAATTCTAAACCGCTAACCCTAACCGTAACCCTACCTACAACCCTAACACTGACAGTAACCCTTACTTCTAACCCCAACGCTATGCCTAACAAAAACCCTAACCCTTGACCCTAACCCTTCACCCTAACCCCTAAGCCTTACCCTAACCCTTAACCCTAATCCTAATCCTAACCATTAAACCTAACCCTAGCTCTTAAAACTAACCCTAAACCTTACCCTCACGACTAGACCTAACCCTGACACTAACCTAACACCTAACACTAACCAGAACCCCTAAAGCTAACCCTGAACCCTATCCCTAACCCCAGCGCTAAACTTTAACCCTAAACCTAAGCCCAACCCGTAACACTAATCCTATCCTTTTACCCTAAAACTAACCCCTAAACCTAACCCCTATACCTCACCCTAACTCTAACCCCAATCCTAATTCTAACCATACCCCTTCATAAAACATTAACTCCTAACCGCTAACCCTAACACTAACCAAAAACCCTAATCACTAATCCCTAACCCTAACGCTTAACCTTTACCCTAACCGTTAACCCTCACCCTAAATCTTAACCCTGACCCTAACCTTATCCTTTAACTCTAAGCCTAACCCTTAACCCTACAGTAAGGAAGACCCTTAATGCTAATGGGATCCCTTATCCCTAACCCTAACACTACAGCTAAAAATAACCCTAACCTTGGATCCTTAATCCTAACCCCTAACACTTACTTTAACCCCAAACCCTAACCCTAATCCTAAGCATTAAACCTAACCCTATCTCTTAACCCTAACGCTAGCCCTTACCCTAACGCCTAGATCTAACCCTAAATCTAACCTACCGCCTAATCCTAACCTTAAGCCCTAATGCTAACACTAACCCTGAACCCTAAACCTACCCGTAATCCTTAATACTAACCCTATCCGTGAACCTTAACCCTGACCCTAACCATAACCCGCACCCAAGCATTTAACCCTGACCCTAACCCTAATCCTTAATGATAACCCTAACACTAAACCCTAACCCTAAGGCCAACATTTAACCCTAATCCTATCCCTTAACCCTAACCCTAACCCTAATGCTAACCCCTAAACGTAACCCTAACCGTGACCAGTAAACCTAACCCTAACCTCTAACACAAACCATAGCACATAACTCTAACCCTAAAACTAACGCTAACCCTAACCCTAACCCCTAACTCATAACCTTAACACTAACCGTTAACTCTCACGCTAACCTTTAATCCTAACCCTAATCCTAATCTTCAACCCTAAACCTAACACTTAACCCTAACCTTGTACCAAACCCTAACCCCTCATCTTAACCCTAACCGTAAACCTCAACCCTAAACCAAAGTGTAACCGTTAAACCTAAGCGTAACCTTTAACCCTAACCCTAATCCCTAACCCTAAGCCCTCACCCTAACACTAAACTTCATCCTTAACCCTAACCAGAATCCTAACCCTAAATCTAATTCTCAGACTTCTTGCTTTCTTAGAGTTTAGAAAGCTTGCTATCCTCTCATGCCATGCGTGAAAGGAGGCTCTACCACTGTGTCCTGCATGAAATCCACGGGCCCATACCCAGAGTATGATAGATTGGGTTCCCGGGTACAATCCCAGCCACCTAAATTCCCCCCGCCCGCCTAATGCAGACAGGGCCCGTGCGCTAAGCATAAACAATACCTTTAACAGATAACACTAACCCTGAACATAACACCCAACCCTGTTCCTATTTCTCCCCTTAACACGTAAACCTCACCGTGCGCCTAACTTTAACCTCTTATCCTAACGTTAATGCATAACCCATTTCTGAGAACAACCCCTATCCCATAATTCTAACCCTATCTCCTAGTCATCACTGTGACACCTAATCCCTAACCCTAATTCTAAACTGCTAACCCTAACTGTAACCCTACCTACAACCCTAACACTGACAGTAACCCTTACTTCTAAACCCAACGCTATGCCTAACAAAAACCCTAACCCTTGACCCTAACCCTTCACCCTAACCCCTAAGCCTTACCCTAACCCTTAACCCTAATCCTAATCCTAGCCATTAAACCTAACCCTAGCTCTTAAAGCTAACCCTAAACCTTACCCTCACGACTAGACCGAACCCTGACACTAACCTAACACCTAACCCTAACCAGAACCCCTAAAGCTAACCCTGAACCCTATCCCTAACCCTAGCAGTAAACTTTAACCCTAAACCTAAGCCCAACCCGTAAACCTAATCCTATCCTTTTACCCGAAAACTAACCCCTAAACCTAACCCCTATACCTCACCCTAACTCTAACCCCAATCCTAATTCTAACCATTCCCCTTCATAAAACACTAACTCCTAACCGCTAACCCTAACAATAACCAAAAACCCTAATCACTAATCCCTAACCCTAATGCTTAACCTTTACCCTAACCGTTCACCCTCACCCTAAATCTTAACACTGACCCTAACCTTAACCTTTAACTCTAAGCCTAACCCTTAACCCCACAGTAAGGAAGACCCTTAATGCTAATGGGATCCCTTATCCCTAACCCTAACACTACAGCTAAAAATAACCCTAACCTTGGATCCTTAAACCTAACCCCTAACACTTACTTTAACCCCGAACCCTAACCCTAGTCCTAAGCATCAAACCTAACCCTATCTCTTAACCCTAACCCTAGCCCTTACCCTAACGCCTAGATTGAACCCTAAATCTAACCTACCGCCTAATCCTAACCTTCAGCACTAATACTAACACTAACCCTGAACCCTAAACCTACCTGTAACCCTTAACACTAACCCTATCCGTGAACCTTAACCCTGAACCTAACCATTACCCCCACCCAAGCATTTAACCCTGACCCTAACCCTAATCCTTAATGATAAACCGAACACTAAACCCTAACCCTAAGCCCAACACTTAACTCTAATCCTATCCCTTAACCCTAACCCTAACCCTAACCCTAATGCTAACCCCTAAACGTAACCCTAACCATGACCAGTAAACCTAACCCTAACCTCTAACACAAACCATAGCACATAACTCTAACCCTAAAACTAACCCTAACCCTAACCCTAAACCCTAACTCTTAACCTTAACCCTAAGCATTAACTCTCACGCTAACCTTTAATCCTAACCCTAATCCTAATCTTCAACCCTAAACCTAACACTTAACCCTAACCCTGTACCAAACCCTAACCCCTCATCTTAACCCTAACCGTAAACCTCAACCCGAAACCAAAGGGTAACCGTTAAACCTAAGAGTAACCTTTAACCCTAAGCCTAATCCCTAACCCTAAGCCCTCACCCTAACACTAAACTTCATCCTTAACCCTAACCAGAATCCTAACCCTAAATCTAATTCTCAGACTTCTTGCTTGCTTAGAGTTTAGAAAGCCTGCAATCCTCCCATGCCATGCGTGAAAGGAGGCTCTACCACTGTGTCCTGCATGAAACCCACGGGCCCATACCCAGAGTATGATAGAGTGGGTTCCCGGGTACAATCCCAGCCCCCTAAACTCCCCCCGCCCGCCTAATGCAGACAGGGCCCGTGCGCTAAGCATAAACAATACCTTTAACAGATAACCCTAACCCTGAACATAACACCCAACCCTGTTCCTATTTCTCCCCTTAACACGTAAACCTCACCGTGCGCCTAACTTTAACGTCTTATCATAACGTTAATGCATAACCCATTTCCTCAGAACAACCCCTATCCCATAATTCTAACACTATCTCCTAGTCATCACTGTGACACCTAATCCCTAACCCTAATTCTAAACCGCTAACCCTAACCGTAACCCTACCTACAACCCTAACACTGACAGTAACCCTTACTTCTAACCCCAACGCTATGCCTAACAAAAACCCTAACCCTTGACCCTAACCCTTTACCCTAACGCCTAAGCCTTAACCTAACCCTTAACTCTAATCCTAATCCTAACCATTAAACCTAACCCTAGCTCTTAAAGCTATCCCTAAACCTTACCCTCACGACTAGACCTAACCCTGACACTAACCTAACACCTAACCCTAACCAGAACCCCTAAAGCTAACCCTGAACCCTATCCCTAACCCTAGCAGTAAACTTTAACCCTAAACCTAAGCCCAACCCGTAACCCTAATCCTATCCTTTTACCCTAAAACTAACCCCTAAACCTAACCCCTATACCTCACCCTAACTCTAACCCCAATCCTAATTCTAACCATACCCCTTCAAAAAACACTAACTCCTAACCGCTAACCCTAACACTAACCAATAACCCTAATCACTAATCCCTAACCCTAACGCTTAACCTTTACCCTAACCGTTAACCCTCACCCTAAATCTTAACCCTGACCCTAACCTTAACCTTTAACTCTAAGCCTAACCCTTAACCCTACAGTAAGGAAGACCCTTAATGCTAATGGGATCCCTTATCCCTAACCCTAACACTACAGCTAAAAATAACCCTAACCTTGGATCCTTAAACCTAACCCCTAACACTTACTTTAACCCCAAACCTAACCCTAATCCTAAGCATTAAACCTAACACTATCTCTTAACCCTAACGCTAGCCCTTACCCTAACGCCTAGATCTAACCCTAAATCTAACCTACCGCCTAATCCTAACCTTCAGCCCTAATGCTAACACTAACCCTTAACCCTAAACCTACCCGTAACCCTTAACACTCACCCTATCCGTGAACCTAAACCCTGACCCTAACCATTACCCGCACCCAAGCATTTAACCCTGACCCTAACCCTAATCCTTCATGCTAACCTTAACACTAAACCCTAACCCTAAGCCCAACACTTATCCCTAATCCTATCGCTTAAACGTAACCCTAACCCTAATGCTACCCCCTAAACGTAACCCTAACCGTGACCAGTAAACCTAACCCTAACCTCTAACACAAACCATAGCACATAACTCTAACACTAAAACTAACCCTAAACCTAACCCTAACCCCAAACCCTAACTCTTAACCTCAACCCTAAGCGTTAACTCTCACGCTAACCTTTAATCCTAACCCTAATCCTAATCTTCAACCCTAAACCTAACACTTAACCCTAACCCTGTACCAAACCCTAACCCCTCATCTTAACCCTAACCGTAAACCTCAACCCTAAACCAAAGTGTAACCGTTAAACCTAAGAGTAACTTTTAAACCTAACCCTATTCCCTAACCCTAAGCCCTCACCCTAACACTAAACTTCATCCTTAACCCTAACCAGAATCCTAACCCTAAATCTAATTCTCAGACTTCTTGCTTTCTTAGAGTTTAGAAAGCCTGCAATCCTCCCATGCCATGCGTGAAAGGAGGCTCTACCACTGTGTCCTGCATGCAACCCACGGGCCCATACCCAGAGTATGATAGAGTGGGTTCCCAGGTACAATCCCAGCCCCCTAAACTCCCCCCGCCCGCCTACTGCAGACAGGGCCCGTGCGCTAAGCATAAACAATACCTTTAACAGATAACCCTAACCCTGAACATAACACCCAACCCTGTTCCTATTTCTCCCCTTAACACGTAAACCTCACCGTGCGCCTAACTTTAACCTCTTATCCTAACGTTAATGCATAACCCATTTCCTGAGAACAACCCCTATCCCATAATTCTAACCCTATCTCCTAGTCATCACTGTGACACCTAATCCCTAACCCTAATTCTAAACCGCTAACCCTAACCGTAACCCTACCTACAACCCTAACACTGACAGTAACCCTTACTTCTAACCCCAACGCTATGCCTAACAAAAACCCTAACCCTTGACCCTAACCCTTCACCCTAACCCCTAAGCCTTACCCTAACCCTTAACCCTAATCCTAATCCTAACCATTAAACCTAACCCTAGCTCTTAAAGCTAACCCTAAAACTTACCCTCACGACTAGACCTAACCCTGACACTAACCTAACACCTAACTCTAACCAGAAACCCTAAAGCTAACCCTGAACCCTATCCCTAACCCCAGCAGTAAACTTTAACCCTAAACCTAAGCCCAACCCGTAACCTTAATCCTATCCTTTTACCCTAAAACTAACCCCTAAACCTAAACCCTATACCTCACCCTAACTCTAACCCCAATCCTAATTCTAACCATACCCCTTCATAAAACACTAACTCCTAACCGCTAACCCTAACACTAACCAAAAACCCTAATCACTAATCCCTAACCCTAACGCTTAACCTTTACCCTAACCGTTAACCCTCACGCTAAATCTTAATCTTTAACGCTAAGCCTAACCCTTAACCCTACAGTAAGGAAGACCCTTAATGCTAATGGGATCCCTTATCCCTAACCCTAACACTACAGCTAAAAATAACCCTAACCTTGGATCCTTAAACCTAACCCCTAACACTTACTTTAACCCCAAAACCTAACCCTAATCCTAAGCATTAAACCTAAACCTATCTCTTAACCCTAACGCTAGCCCTTACCCTAACGACTAGATCTAACCCTAAATCTAACCTACCGCCTAATCCTAACCTTAAGCCCTAATGCTAACACTAACCCTGAACCCTAAACCTACCCGTAACCCTTAACACTAACCCTATCCGTGAACCTTAACCCTGACCCTAACCATTACACGCACCCAGGCATTTAACCCTGATTCTAACCCTAATCCTTAATGATAAACCTAACACTAAACCCTAACCCTAAGGCCAACACTTAACCCTAATCCTATCCCTTAACCCTAACCCTAACCCTAATGCTACCCCCTAAACGTAACCCTAACCGTGACCAGTAAACCTAACCCTAACCTCTAACACAAACCATAGCACATAACTCTAACCCTAAAACTAACCCTAACCCTAACCCTAACCCTAAACCCTAACTCTTAACCTTAACCCTAAGCGTTAACTCTCACGCTAACCTTTAATCCTAACCCTAATCCTAATCTTCAAACCTAAACCTAACACTTAAACCTAACCCTGTACCAAACCCTAACCCCTCATCTTAACCCTAACCGTAAACCTCAACCCTAAACCAAAGTGTAACCGTTAAACCTAAGAGTAACCTTTAACCCTAACCCTAATCCCTTAACCTAAGCCCTCAACCTAAAACTAAACTTCATCCTTAACCCTAACCAGAATCCTAACCCTAAATCTAATTCTCAGACTTCTTGCTTTCTTAGAGTTTAGAAAGCCTGCAATCCTCCCATGCCATGCGTGAAAGGAGGCTCTACCACTGTGTCCTGCATGACACCCACGGGCCCATACCCAGAGTATGATAGAGTGGGTTCCCGGGTACAATCCCAGCCCCCTAAACTCCCTCCGCCCGCCTAATGCAGACAGGGCCCGTGCGCTAAGCATAAACAATACCTTTAACAGATAACCCTAACCCTGAACATAACACCCAACCCTGTTCCTATTTCTCCCCTTAACACGTAAACCTCACCGTGCGCCTAACTTTAACCTCTTATCATAACGTTAATGCATAACCCATTTCCTGAGAACAACCCCTATCCCATAATTCTAACCCTATCTCCTAGTCATCACTGTGACACCTAATCCCTAACCCTAATTCTAAACCGCTAACCCTAACCGTAACCCTACCTACAACCCTAACACTGACAGTAACCCTTACTTCTAACCCCAACGCTATGCCTTCAAAAACCCTAACCCTTGACCCTAACCCTTCACCCTAACCCCTAAGCCTTACCCTAACCCTTAACCCTAATCCTAATCCTAACCATTAAACCTAACCCTAGCTCTTAAAGCTAACCCTAAACCTTACCCACACGACTAGACCTAACCTGACACTAACCTAACACCTAACCCTAACCAGAACCCCTAAAGCTAACCCTGAACCCTATCCCTAACCCTAGCAGTAAACTTTAACCCTAAACCTAAGCCCAACCCGTAACCCTAATCCTATCCTTTTACCCTAAAACTAACCCCTCAACCTAAACCCTATACCTCACCCTAACTCTAACCCCAATCCTAATTCTAACCATACCCCTTCATAAAACAATAACTCCTAACCGCTAACCCTAACACTAACCAAAAACCCTAATCACTAATCCCTAACCCCAACGCTTAACCTTTACCCTAACCGTTAACCCTCACCCTAAATCTTAACCCTGACCCTAACCTTAACCTTTAACTCTAAGCCTAACCCTTAACCCTACAGTAAGGAAGACCCTTAATGCTAATGGGATCCCTTATCCCTAACCCAAGCACTACAGCTAAAAATAACCCTAACCTTGGATCCTTAAACCTAACCCCTAACACTGACTTTAACCCCAAACCCTAACCCTAATTCTAAGCATTAAGCCTAACCCTATCTCTTAACCCTAACGCTAGCCCTTACCCTAACGCCTAGATCTAACCCTAAATCTAACCTACCGCCTAATCCTAACCTTAAGCCCTAATGCTAACACTAACCCTGAACCCTAAACCTACCCGTAACCCTTAACACTAACCCTATCCGTGAACCTAAACCCTGACCCTAACCATTACCCGCACCCAAGCATTTAACCCTGACCCTAACCCTAAACCTTAATGCTAACCCTAACACTAAACCCTAACCCTAAGCCCAACACTTATCCCTAATCCTATCCCTTAACCCTAACCCTAAACCTAATGCTACCCCCTAAACGTAACCCTAACCGTGACCAGTAAACCTAACCGTAACTTCTAACACAAACCATAGCACATAACGCTAACCCTAAAACTAACCCTAACCCTAACCCTAAACGCTAACTCTTAACATTAACCCTAAGCGTTAACTCTCACGCTAACCTTTAATCCTAACTCTAATCCTAATCTTCAACCCTAAACCTAACACTTAACCCTAACACTGCACCAAACCCTAACCCCTCATATTAACCCTAACCGTAAACCTCAACCCTAAACCAAAGTGTAACCGTTAAACCTAAGAGTAACCTTTGACCCTAACCCTATTCCCTAACCCTAAGCCCTCACCCTAACACTAAACTTCATCCTTAACCCTAACCAGAATTCTAACCCTAAATCTAATTCTCAGACTTCTTGCTTTCTTAGAATTTAGAAAGCCTGCAATTCTCCCATGCCATGCGTGAAAGGAGGCTCTACCACTGTGTCCTGCATGAAACCCATGGGCCCATACCCAGAGTATGATAGAGTGGGTTCCCGGGTACAATCCCAGCCCCCTAAACTCCCCCCACCCGCCTAATGCAGACAGGGCCCGTGCGCTAAGCATAAACAATACCTTTAACAGATAACCCTAACCCTGAACATAACACCCAACCCTGTTCCTATTTCTCCCCTTAACACGTAAACCTCACCGTGCGCCTAACTTTAACCTCTTATCCTAACGTTAATGCATAACCCATTT
>NW_027182915.1:0-40000 GCF_041146395.1 Eulemur rufifrons | reverse complement strand
TTCACCATAATTGTGACAAGGTACTTCTCTGCCTCCTTAATCCCAAGATGGCTGCCAGGGAAAAAACTATGCTGAGGCCTAGCTCACTTGGTGTTGCCGATACTTGGTACGGGAGCGTGGAATAAAACCAGTCTTTCAAGTATCATTCCACCATCCTTTTTCCATTATTTTAAAAGGCATAGCACCGTTTGCCAGTTAGCATAAGAATGAGTCACTGGAGGGGACGTTTTTGTGTGGGGTCGTGTGGTGTGTGTGGGGGGGCAAGCCCTCTGTCAGTCCAGTGGTTTGTTTTTATTATGCCCAGAGAGGAGAAGTGGGCATGTGTGTGGCAGGTGAAAAGTGCGGATCCTGTTTCAGACTTAGACTGAAACAGGATCCGCACTTTTCAGCCCGTTCCTTTAAGACTCCTTTGATTCATTCTCAATGATGGTGGAATGGTGGTGACCTCCTGGATTCGTGCTCCTGGAGTGGAAGGCATGGGTCTCCCACTGCCCACAACCCTAGAGGTTCACTTCCCCACAAGAACGGTGGTGTGAATCCATGGAGAATCAGCGTGGGACAGAGAGAGAGAGCAAGAAAAGATTGAGGTGATTAGGGAAATAAATCACCAAAATCTGGAGAGTGCGGGATGGCCAATAGAGAAGGGAGCACGGGACAGCTGTACCCACCTCACCAGAGAGTGGGGTGGGTTCAGCCCCACAGGAAAGCATCTTGTTCCCCCTCTGACCTCCACACCCACTCAATTGAGGATCTGCCTGAAGTCGGTGCAGAATCGCCACGGGAGATGTGGGGCTCTGCAGAGAGGAGACATTGGCAGGAGGCATTTTGGACCCTGGAGTGCTGTGCGCAGCTGACGCACCTAGCAACTGTCTCCTATACGCGGGCGGTGGGGCTGCTTTGGTCCTGGCTCTCTAGCAGATGCCAAACTGCCTCGTATAGGTGGGCGGCTGGATTCTCCCGGTCCCCGGCTCCTCTGGCCTCTGCCGGTCCCTGAGCATTCAACCCCAGTGACAGTGATCTGCAGACGGGCGGCCGCCATTGTCGGGGTCCACAGCCTAAACGCTGAGGAGCGATTGGGTACCGGGCGGCTCCCTGGGCGGCTCCCTTCCCTAGTCCACGGACCCTGACTAGGAGCTCCACCTTTGTGTGAACACTGAGTGGTTCCCCAGTCACGAGAGAGTAGAGCGTGGACCTTGCAGACATTGGGGTGGGGCAGACCATCGCCCGCGGGAACTGCAGTGGCTGGGGCGTTGGGCGAATGAGGGCACCGCTCCACTCTCCCTATCCACTGTCTTTCTCACAGAGAGAGACAGAAGCCACCTCGGGAGAGGAAGAGGGGCAGCCCCCCCAGCGGAGCTAGCAAAATCCTGAACAATATGTGAAGGGCTCCCCCTAGTGACAGAGGAGGCAGCTTACCTGGCATTCACAGTGTGCCCCTATCCAGACTAAAGCTGAAAGAAGGGATCTTAAGGATTCATTCAGATGGGAAGGGCTCAGCGAAGGAACTCTAGGAGTATAAAGAATCAAGCTGAAACCATGCCCTCAAAGAGGATTACTAGTTCTCCACCAATTAACACAAAGCAGATTCCAAATAGCAACATGTCACAGGAAGAATTTCAAACATGGATCATAAATACGCTGAACATTATGCAAGAAAAAATGGATAATCAACACAAAGAAACCACAAAAAAGATCCAGGACTTGGAAGAAAAATTCACCAAAGAAATTGAAATACTGAAGAAAAATCAAACTGAACTCCTGGAAATGAAAAATTTATTCAAGGAGCTACAAAACACAGTGGAAAGTCTCAAGAGCAGGGTAGATCAAACAGAAGAAAGAATCTCAGAGATCGAAGATAACACTTTCCAATTAAATAAGGCAGTCACAGAGTTAAAACAAAGAAACATGAGAAATAATCATAGTCTACAAGAAATGTGGGATTATGTGAAGAAGCCTAACGTGAGAGTTATCGGCATTCCTGAGGGTGAAGAAGACAATAAGCAAGGGTTGAATAAAGTATCTGAAGATATAATTGAGGAAAATTTCCCAGGCCTTGCCAAATCTCTAGATACACAGGTTCAAGAAGCTCAAAGAACCTCTGAGAGATTCATACCAAATAGGAAGACACCACGTCATGTAGTTATCAGACTGACCAAAATATCCACTAACGAGGCCCTTCTTCAATCTGTAAGGAGAAAGAAACAAGTAACATACAAAGGAAAGCCCATCCGAATCACGCCAGATTTCTCAACTGAAACCTTACAAGCAAGAAGAGATTGGAGCCCCATTCTCACTCTTCTGAAACAGAATAATGCCCAGCCTAGAATCCTGTACCCAGATAAGCTCAGTTTTATATATGAAGGTGAAATTAAGACATTCTCAGATAAACAAAAACTCAGAGAATTCACCAAGACAAGAGCAGCTTTCCAAGAAGTATTCAAAACAGAGTTACACGTGGTCCAGCACAAGAAGGACCCTCGAATGTAACACTAATCAAGAGATAAATATGAAAACACAGTTATCATAATGGCTCAAGAGAGAAAACAGATCAATGAAATTCAACCCAACATGAGGAACAGCAATCTGTCTCGCTTATCAGTTCTCTCATTAAATGTGAATGGATTGAATTCCCCACTCAAGAGACATGGACTGGCCCAATGGATAAAAAAGATATAAGCCAAGTATCTGCTGTCTTCAGGAAACTCATCTAACCTGCAAGGATGCATTTAGACTGAAAATAAAAGGGTGGAAATCAATATTCCAAGCAAATGGAACCCAAAAGAAAGCTGGCGTGGCAGTTCTAATCTCCGATAACGTAGTTTTTAAATCAACAAAAGTAAAGAAAGACAAAGATGGTTACTATATACTGGTGAAGGGTACAATTCAACAAGAAGACATAACTATACTTAACATATATGCACCCGATCTAGGTGCACCCAGATTCATAAAGCAAACCCTACTTGATCTGAACCAAATGATAGATAACAACACTTTAGTAGCCAGAGATTTTAACACGCCACTGACAGTTCAAGACAGATCCTCCAAACAAAAAATAAACAAAGAAATATTGGACGTAAATAGAATGCTAGAACAAATGGGCCTGACTGACATCTACAGGACATTCTACCCAAATACCACTGAATATAAGTTCTTCTCATCAGCTCATGGGACATTCTCCAAGATTGACCATATCTTAGGACATAAAGAATGTCTTAAAAAATTTAAAAATATAGAAACAATACCATGCAGCTTCTCGGATCACAGTGGAATAAAAGTAACAATGAACCCTAACAGAAATCCTCATTTCTACTCAAAGTCATGGAAGCTAAATAACCTTCTCCTGAACAATCATTTTATAAATGAAGAAATCAAGTCAGAAATCAAAAGATTCTTTGAATTAAACGACAAAGGAGATACAACTTATCAAAATCTGTGGGACACAGCTAAAGCAGTCCTGAGAGGAAAATTTATTTCCATAAATGCCTATACCAAAAAGACAGAAAACTTACAAATAGACAATCTAATGAATAGACTCAAAGAGCTGGAGAAGAAAGAAGAGACCAAACCCAAACCCAGCAGAAGGAAATTATTAAGATTAAATCAGAACTAAATGAAAAGGACCATAAGGGAGCATAAGGGAGATTAAACCAAACCATAACGGAGATTAATAAAACCAAAAGTTGGTTCTTTGAAAAAATAAACAAAATTGACACACTTCTGGCTAAACTAACCAAGAGCAGAAAAGAAAAATCTCTTATAACCTCGATCAGGAACACAAAAGGAGTAATCACGACTGATGCCACAGAGATACATGATATCATCTATGAATTCTACAAAAATCTTTATGCACACAAATTAGAAAACCTGGAGGAAATGGACAAATTCTTATAAACACACAGCCTTCCCAGGCTCAACCAGGAAGAAATAGAATTCCTGAATAGACCGATATCTAGATCTGAAATTGAAACAGCAATAAAAAACCTTCCCAAAAAGAAAAGCCCTGGACCAGATGGGTTCACACCTGAATTTTACCATACCTACAAAGAAGAACTGGTGCCCATCGTACATAAACTATTCTCCAATATAGAGAAGGATGGGATTCTCCCCAACACTTTTTACCAAGCCAACATAATCCTGATACCAAATCCAGGAAAGGATGCAACTAAAACAGAGAACTATAGACCAATTTCTCTTATGAATATAGATGCAAAAATTCTCAATAAAATTCTAACAAATCGAATCCAAGTGCTTATCAAAAAAATAATCCATCACGACCAAGTGGGCTTCATCCCAGAGATGCAGGGATGGTTTGACATATGGGAATGTAATTCATCACATAAATAGAAGCAAAAATAAAGATCAGATGATCCTCTCAATAGATGCAGAGAAAGCATTTGACAAAATTCAACACCCTTTTATGATAAGAACACTTAACAAAATAGGCATAGATGGGGCCTATATAAAAATGATACAAGCCATATACGACAAACCCTCAGCCAACATCATACTGAATGGGGAAAAACTGAAAGCATTCCCACTTCAAACTGGAACCAGACAAGGCTTACCACTGTCCCCATTACTTTTCTACATAGTATTGGAAGTCCTTGCAAGAGCTATCAGGCAAGAGAGCAGAATCAAGGGAGTTGAAATAGGGACAGAAGAGATCAAACTCTCACTCTTTGCTGATGATATGATGTTATATCTATAAAACCCCAAGGTTTCAACCAAGAGACTCCTGGAATTGATCAATGAATTCAGTAAAGTCTCAGGATACAAAATCAATACACACAAATCAGAGGCATTCATATATGCCAATAACAGTCAAATGGAAAACCAAATTAAGGACTCAATACCCTTCAAAATAGCAACAAAGAAAATAAAATACCTAGGAATTTATTTAACTAAGGAGGTAAAGGACCTCTATAGGGAGAACTATGAAACACTGAGGAAGGAAATTGCAGAACATGTAAATAGGTGGAAAACCATACCATGCTCATGGATCGGTAGAATCAACATTGTTAAAATGTCTATACTGCCCAAAGTTATCTACAGATTCAATGCAATCCTTATTAAATTACCAACATCTTTTTTCACAGACATAGAAAAAATAATTTTACGCTTTGTATGGAACCAGGGAAGACCCCGTTTAGCAAAAGCAATCTTAAACAACAAAAACAAAATGGGAAGTATTAATTTGCCAGACTTCAAACTATACTACAAGGCTGTGGTTCTTAAAACAGCCTGGTACTGGCACAAGTGCAGGGACACAGACCAGTGGAACAGAACAGAAATTCCCAATATAAAACCATCCTCATATAGCCATCTAATCTTTGACAAAGCAGACAAAAACATACTCTGGGGAAAAGATTCCTTATTTAATAAATGGTGCTGGGAAAACTGGATATCCACATGTAGAAGACTAAAACAGGACACATAACTCTCACCCCTCACAAAAATCAAATCACAGTGGTTAACAGACTTAAACCTAAGGTCAGAAACTATTAGAATTCTAGAAGAAAATGTAGGAAAGACTCTTACAGACATTGGCCTAGGCAAAGAATTTATGAAGAAGACCCCTAAAGCAATCACAGCAACAACAAAAATAAATAAATGGGACCTGATCAAATTAAAAAGCTTCTGCACAGCCAAAGAAACAGTCACGAGAGTAAATGGACAACCTACAGAATGGGAAAAAATTTTCGCATACTACACATCAGATAAAGGACTGATAACAAGAATCTATTTAGAACTCAGGAAAATCAGTAAGAAAAAATCAAACAACCCTATCAAAAAGTGGGCAAAGGACATAAATAGAAATTTTTCAAAAGAAGATATAAAAATGGCTAACAAACATATGAAAAAGTGTTCAACATCTCTAATCATCAGGGAAATGCAAATCAAAACCACAATGAGATATCACTTAACTCCAGTGGGAATGGCCTTTATCAAAAAGTCCCAAAACTATACATGTTGGTGTGGGTGTGGGGAGATAGGTACATTCATACACTGCTGGTGGGACTGTAAACTAGTGCAGCCCCTGTGGAAAGCAATGTGGAGATACCTTAAACAGATTCAAGTAGACCTACCATTCGATCCAGCAATTCCATTATTGGACATCTACCCAGAAGAACAAAAGTCATTCTATAAAAAAGACACCTGCACCTGAATGATTATAGCAGCACAATTCACAATCACAAAGATGTGGAAACAACCCAAATGCCCATCAATTCATGAATGGATTAGCAAAATGTGGTATATGTATACCATGGAATATTACTCAGCTATTAGAAATAATGGCGATATGGCATCTCTTTGGTTCTCCTGGAGAGAGCTGGATCCCATTCTATTAAGTGAAGTATCCCAAGAATGGAAAAATAAGCACCACATGTACTCACCAGCAAATTGGTTTCCCTGAGTGCACATTTGGGAACAACACCAATTGGGTATCGGATAGAGGTTGGGGCCGGGTGGAAGGGATGGGTGTATACCTACTTGATGAATGTGATGTGCACTGCCTGGGGAATGGACACCCTTCAAGTTCTAACTGGGGGGGATGGGGTGGGGGAGAGGAGGGGTGCACACCTACATGATGAATGTGATGTGCACTGACTAGGGAATGGACAAAATTGAAGCTCAGAATCGGGGGAAAGGGGAGGCATGGGGAATGTATATAGCCTGATCTTTTGTACCCCCATAATGAGCTAACAAACAAACAAACAAACAAAAAAGAATCGTTTGATTCATCAGCTGGGAATACACCATGGTTCTTTAAAGACCTCTATGCGTGGGCCCAGGTAACTGGCTAGTTCCAAGAAGTATGCCACAGAGCTTTTGAAATAACCACTACGTTGAGAATTATTTGCTAGTTTTTGCACCACCTTTCACCATAATTGTGATAAGGTTCGTCCGTGCCTCCTTCAACCCAAGATGGCTGGGGCGGACAAAACTATGCTGAGGCCTAGTTCACTTGGTGTTGCCGATAGTTGGTACTGGAGCCTGGCAAGAAGCCATGCTATTAAGAGTCATTCCACCATCCTTTCTCCATCATTTTAAAAGGCAGAACACCTTTTTCCAGTTATCATAAGAATGAGTTGCTGGAGGGGACGTTTTTGAGTGGGGTCGGGTGGTGCGTTGAGGGGAAGGCTCTCTGTCTGTCTGGTGGTTTGTCTTTATTATGCCCAAAGAGGAGAGGTGGGCATGTGTGTGGCAGGTGAAAAGTACGGATCCTGTTTCAGTCTTAGACTGAAACAGGATCCGCACTTTTCAGCCAGTTCCTTTACGAATCCTTTGATTCATCAGCTGGGAATCCACCATGGCTGTCGAGACCCCTCTATGTGTGGGCCCAGGTAACTGGCTAGTTCCAAGATGTATGCCGTAGAGCTTTTGAAATAACCACTACGTTGAGAATTGTTTGCCAGTTTTTGCAGCACCTTTGACCATAATTGTGATAAGGTTCATCTGTGCCTCCTTAAACCCAAGCAGGCTGCCACGGACAAAACTATGCTGAGGCCTAGCTCCCTTGGTGTACCGATACATTTTACTGGAGCCTGGCAAGAAGCCATTTTTTTTAAGTACAATTCCACCGTCTTTTCTCCATTATTTTAAAAGGCAGTGCACCTTTAGCCAGTTAGCATAAAGATGAGTCACTGGAGCGGCTTTTTGTGTGGGGTTGGGTGTGTGTGGGAGGGCAGGCCCTCTGTCAGTCCGGTGGTTTGTTTTTATTATTCCCAGAGAGGAGAAGCGGGCATGTATGTGGCAGGTGAAAACTTTGGATCCTGTTTCAGTCTGAAACAGTATCTCCGCTTTTGAGCCTGTTCCTTTTGGAATCCTTTAATTCATCAGTTGGGAATCCACCATGGTTCTCTAGACCTCCCTGAGCATGGGCCCAGGTAACTGGCTAGTTCCAAGAAGTATGCCGCAGAGCTTTGGAAATAACCACTACATTGAGTATTATTTGCCAGTTTTTGCAGCAACTTTCACAATGATTGTGAAAAGGTTAGGCAGTGCATCCTGAAACCCAAGCTGGCTTCCACAGAAAAAACTACGGTTAGGCCAATCTCCCTTGGAGTTGCCGATAATTGGTACTGGTCCGTGGCAAGAAGCCATTCCTTTAAGTATCATTCCACCTTCCTTTCACAACTATTTTAAAAGGCAGAGCACCTATTGCCATTTAGCTTAAGGATGAGTCGCTGGAGGAAACGTTTTTGTGTGGGGTGGGAGAGGCAGAGCCAGGCCCTCTGTCAGTCCAGTGGTTTGTTTTTATTATCCCCGGAGAGGAGAAGTGGACATGTGTGTGGCAAGTGAAAAGTGTGGATCCTGTTTCAGTCTTAGACTGATACAGGATCGGCACTTTTCATCCTGTTCCTTTAAGAATCCTTTGCTTCATCAGCTGGGAATCCACCATAGTTCTCTACACCCCACTATGTGTGGGCCCACTTAACAGGCTAGTTCAAAGAAGTATGCCACAGAGCATTTGAAATAACCACTACCATGGAAATTATTTGCCAGCTTTTCCAGCACTTTTACCATAATTTTGATAAGGTTCATTTGTGCTTCCTTAAACCCTAGATGGCTTCCATGGACAAACCTATACTGAGGGTTCTCTCGCTTGGTGTTGCCAATACTTGGTACGGGAGTCTGACAAGAATCCAGTCTTTTAATTATCATTGCACCATCCTTTCTCCCTTATATTAAAAGGTGAGCAACTTTCGGCAGTTAGCATAAGGATGAGTCAACGGAGGGGATGTTTTTGGGTGGGATCGGGGTGGTTTGGGGGACAGTCCCTCTGTCAGTCTGGTTGTTTGTGTTTATTATGCCCAGACAGGGAAGTGGATATATTTGTGGCAGGTGAAATGTGCGGATCCTGTTTCAGTTAGACTGAAACAGTATCCGCACTTTTCAGCTGGTTCCATTAAAAATCCTTTGATTCATCAGCTGGGAATCCACCATGGTTCCTTAGAACCCTCCATGCATGGGCCCATGAACTGGCCTGTACCAAGATGTATGCTGCACAGCTTTTGAGATAAACACTACGTGTAGAATTATTTGCCAGTTTCTGCAGCACATATCACCATAATTGTGATAAGGATCATCTGTGCCTCCTTAAACACAAGATGGCTGCCACGGAGAAAACTATGCTGAGGCCTAGGTCACTTGGATTTCACGACACTTGTTACTGGAGGCTGGAAGGAGGCCATTCTTTTAAGTATCATTCCACCATAGTTTCCCCATTATTTTAAAATGCACGGAAACCTTTGCAAGTTAGCAAAATAATTAGTAGCTGGAGGGGACATTTTTATTTGTGGGGTCGGTGTGGGTGGGGGGCGCAGGCCCTCTGTCAGTTCGCTGGATTGTTTTTATTTTCCCCAGACCGGAGAAGTGGGCATGTGTGTGGCAGGTGAAAAGTTCGGATCCCGTTTCTGTCTTAGACTGAAACAGAAACCGCACTTTTCACCCCGTTCCATTAAGAATCCCTTGCTTCATCAGCTGGGAATCCACCATGGGCCTCTAGACTGCTCTATGCGTGGGCCCAGTTAACTGGCTAGTTCAAAGAATTATGCCGCAGAGCTTTTCAAGTAACCACTACCATGAGAATTACTTGACCGCTTTTGCAGCACCTTTCACCATAATTGTGATAAGGTTCATCTGTGCCTCCTTAAACCCAAGATGGCTGCCAGGGACAAACGTGTGCTGAGGCCTAGGTGACTTGCTGTTGCGAATACTTGGTATGGGAGTCTGGCAATAAGCCAGTCTTTTAGGTATAATTCCACCATTCTATCTCCATTATTTTAAAAGGCAGAGGACGTATTGCCAGATAGCATAAGGATCAGTCGCTGGAGGGCACGATTTTGTGTGGGGTGGTGGGGGGCGGGGGCAGGCCATCTGTCAATCCGATGGGTTGTTTTTGTTATCCCTAGAGAGGAGAAGTGGGCATGTGTGTTGCAGGCAAAAAGTCAGAATCCTGTTTCAGTCAGGATCTGCACTTTTCAGCCTGTTCCTTTAAGAATCCTTAGATTCATCACCTTGGAATCCACCATGGTTCTCTAGACCCCTCTATGCGTGGGCCCAGGTAACTGGCTTCTTCCAAGAAGTATGCCACAGAGCTTTTGAATTAAACAGTACGTTGAGAATTATTTGCCGGGTTTTCAGCCCGTTTCACCATAATTATGATAAAGTTTGTATGTGCCTCCTTAAACCCAACATGGCTGCCACGGGCATAACTATGCTGAGGCGTAGCTGACTTGGTGTTGCCTATTTTTGTTAGTGGAGACTGACAAGAAGCCATTCTTCTAAGTATCACTCCACCGTCCTTTCTCCATTGTTTAAAAATGCAGGGAAATTTTGCAAGTTAGCATAATAATTAGTAGCTGGAGGGGAATTTTTTTGGGGGGGATCTGCGTGGGTGGAAGGGGGGCAGGCCCTTTGTCAGTTCGCTGGTTTGTTTTTATTATCCCCAGAGAGGAAAAGTGGGCATGTGTGTGGCAGGTGAAAAGTGTGCGTCCTGTTTCAGTCTTAGACAGACACAGGATCTGCACTTTTCACCCCGTTCCATTAAGAATCCTTTGCTTCATCAGCTGGGAATCCACCATGGTTCTCTAGACCCCTCTTTTAGTGCACACAGAAAACTGCCTGGTTCCAAGAAGTTTTCCTCAGAGCTTTTGAAATAACCACTACTATGGAAATTATTTGCCAGCTTTTCCAGCACTTTTACCATAATTTTGATAAGGTTCATCTGTGCTTCCTAAAACCCTAGATGGCAGCCAGGGACAAACCTATGCTGACACCTAGGTCACTTCCTGTTGCCAATAATTGGTATGGGAGTCTGGCAAAAGGCCAGTATTTTAAGTATAATTCCACCATCCTATCTTCATTATTTTAAAACGCAGAGGACCTTTCGCCAGATAGCATAAGGATGAGTCGCTGGAGGGGACCTTTTTGTGTACAGTGTTGGGGGGCGGGGGAGGACATCTGTCAATCCGATTGATTGTTTTTATTATCCCTAGAGAGGAGAAGTGGGCATGTGTGTTGCAGGCAAAAAGTGCATATAGTGTTTCAGTCTCAGACTGAAACAGGATCCGCACTTTTCAGCCTGTTCCTTTAAGAATCCTTTGATTCATCACCTGGGAATCCATCATGGTTCTCTAGACCCCTCTATGCGTGGGCCCAGAAAACTGACGGGTTCCAAGAAGTATTCCACAGAGCTTTTGAAAAAACCACTACGTTGAGAATTATTTGCCAGGTTTTGCAGCACCTTTCATCATAATTGTCATAAGGTTCGTCTCGAGATGGCTGCCATGGACAAAACTATGCTGAGGCCGAGCTCACTTTGTGTGGCCGATCCTTGGTACTGGAGACTGGAAAGAATACATTCTTTTAAGTATCATTTCACCATCCTTCTCCACTATTTTAAAAGTCAGAGCACCTTTTGGCAGTTAGAATAACAAGGAGTTGCTGGACGGGAAGTTTTTATGTGGGGTCTGGGGGCTGGTGCGGCAAGCCCTCCGCCAGTTCTGTGGTTTCTTTTTATTATCCCCAGAGAGGAGAAGTGGGCATGTGTTTGGCAGGTGAAAAGTGCAGATCCTGTTTCAGAGTATGAAACAGGATCCGCATGTTCATCCTGTTCCTTTAAGAATCCTTTGCTTCATCAGCTGGGAATCCACCATAGTTCTCTACACCGCACTATGCGTGGGCCCAGTTAACTGGCTAGTTCAAAGAAGTATGCCGCAGAGCTTTTGAAATAACCACTACCATGAGAATTATTTAACAGCTTTCGCAGCACCTTTTATTATAATTGTTATAAGGTTCATCTGTGTCTCCTTAAACCCAAGATGGCTGCCATGGACAAACCTATGCTGAGGCCTACGTCACTTGCTGTTGCCAATACTTGGTATGGGAATCTGGCAATAAGCCAGTCTTTTAGGTATAATTCTACCATCCTATCTCCAGTTTTTTAAAAGGCTTATGACCTTTCACCAGATAGCATAAGGACGAGTCGCTGGAGCAGACTATTTTGTGTGGGGTGGTGGGGGCCGGGGGCAGGGCATCTGTAAATCCGATGGGCTGTTTTTGTTATCCCTAGAGATGAGAAGGGCGAATGTGTGTTGCAGGCAAAATGTGCGGATCCTGTTTCACACTTACACTGAAACAGGATCTGCACTTTTGAGCCTGTTCCTTTAAGAATCCTTTGATTCATCACCTGGGAATCCACCATGGTTCTCTAGACCTCTCTTTGCATGGGCACAGGTAACTGGCTTGTTCCAAGAAGTATGCAACAGAGCTTTTGAATTAACCAGTACTTTTAGAATTGTCAGGTTTTTAGCATGTTTAACCGTAAATGTGATAACGTTTGAATGTGCCTCCTTAAACCCAAGATGGCTGCCACGGATATAAATATGCTGAGGCATAGCTGACTTGTTGATGCCTATTTTTGTTAGTGGAGACTGACAAGAAGACATTCTTCTAAGTATCATCCCACCATCATTTTTCCATTGTGTAAAAATGGAGGGAAATTTTGCAAGTTAGTATTATAATTAGATGTAGGGTACGTATTTTTTTTTCTTTTTTTGTGGGGTAGGAGTGGATGGGCGTTTCAGGCCCTCTGTGAGTTCGCTGGTTTTCTTTTATTATCCCCAGAGAGGACAAGTGGGCATGTGTTTGGCAGGTGAAAAGTGTGGATTCTATTTCAGAGAATTAAACAGGATCCACATGGTCATCCCATTCCTTTAAGAATCCTTTGCTTCATCAGCTGGGAATCCACCATGGTTCTATATACTCCTCTATGCGTTGGCACAGGTAACTGGCTTGTTCCAAGAAGTATGCCGCAGAGCTTTTCAATTAACCAGTACGTTGAAAATTATTTGCAGGTTTTCAGCATTTCACCCTAATTGTAATAACGTTTGTATGTGCCTCCTGAAACCCAAGATGGCTGCCACGGACATAACTATGCTGAGGTGTAGCCGACTTGGTGTTGCCTCTTTTTGTCAGCGGAGACTAACAAGTAGCCATTCTAAGTATAAGCCCACCGTCATTTTTCCATTGTTAAAAAATGCAGGGAAATTTTGCAAGTTAGCTTTATAATTAGTAGCTGGAGGGTACGTTTTTTTTTTTTTTTCGTCGGGTCGGTGTCGATGGGGGGGTCAGGCCCTCTATAAATTTGCTGGTTTGTTTTTATTATCCCCAGAGAGGGGAAGTCGGCATTTGATGGCAGCTGAAAAGTGCGGATACTCTTTCAGAGAATTAAACAGCATTCGCATGGTCATCCCGTTCCTTTAAGAATCCTGGAAGGGCGCGGTGGCTCACGCCTGTAATCCTAGCACTCTGGGAGGCCGAGGAGGGTGGATCGCTCGAGGTCAGGAGTTCGAGACCAGCCTGAGCAAGAGCGAGACCCCGTCTCTACTAAAAATAGAAAGACATTATATGGACAACTAAAAATCTATATAGAAAAAATTATCCGGGCATAGTGGCGCATGCCTGTAGTCCCAGCTACTCGGGAGGCTGAGGCAGTAGGATCGTTTAAGCCGAGGAGTCTGAGGTTGCTGTGAACTAAGCTGACGCCACGGTACTCACTCTAGCCTGGGCAACAAATTGAGACTCTGTCTCAACAAAAAAAAAAAAAAAGAATCCTTTGCTTCATCAGCTGGGAATCCACCATGGTTCTATATACTCCTCTATGCGTGGGCACAGGTACCTGGCTTGTTCCAAGAAGTATGCCGCAGAGCTTTTCAATTAACCACTACGTTGAAAATTATTTGCAGGTTTTCAGCGTTTCACCATAATTGTGATAAGGTTTGTATGTGCCTGCTGAAACCCAAGATGGCTGCCACGGACATAACTATGCTGAGGGGTAGCTCACTTGGTGTTTCCTATTTTTGTCAGTGGAGACTGACAAGAAGCCATTCTTTTAAGTATAATCCCACCATGATTTTTCCATTGTTTAAAAATGCAGGGAAATTGTGCAAGTTAGCATTATAATTAGTAGCTGGAGGGTACTTTTTTTTTTTTGTGGTGTCGGTGTGGATGGGGGTGCAAGGCCCTCTAGATGTTCGCTGGTTTGTTTTTATTATCCCCAGAGAGGAGAAGTGGGCATGTTGTTGGGAGGTGAAAAGTGCGGATTCTGTTTCAAAGAATTAGACAGGATCCGCATGGTCATCCGCTTCCTTTAAGAATCCTTTGCTTCATCAGCTGGGAAACCACCATGGTTCTATATACTCCCGTATGGGTGGGCACAGGTGACTGGATTGTTCCAAGAAGTATGCCACAGAGGTTTTCAAATAAAAAGTACATTGAAAATTATTTGCAGGTGTTCAGCGTTTCATCATAATTGCGACAACGTTTGTATGTGCCTTGAAACCCAAGATGGCTGCCACAGACATAACTATGCCGAGGCGTAGCTGACTTGGTTTTGCCGATTTTTGTTAGTGGAGACTGACAAGAAGCCATTCTTCTAAGTATCATGCCGCCATCATTTTTCCGTTGGTTAAAAATGAAGGGAAATTTTGGAACTTAGCATTATAATTAGTAGCTGGAGGGTACGGTTTTTTTTGTGTGTGTGGTCGATGTGGATGGGGGGGGTCAGGCCCTCTGTCAGTTCGCTGGTTAGTTTTTATTATCCCCAGAGAGGAGAAGTGGGCATGTGTTTGGCAGGTGAAAAGGGCGGATTCTGTTTCAGAGAATGAAACAGGATCCGCATGCTCATTCCGTTCCTTTTGGAAACTTTTGCTTCATCAGCTGGGAAACCACCATGGTTCTATATACTCCCGTATGGGTGGGCACAGGTAACTGGCTTGTTCCAAGAAGTATGCCGCAGAGCTTTTCAATTAAGCAGTACGTTGAAAATTATTTGCAGGTTTTCAGCGTTTCACCATAATTTTGATAACGTTTGTATGTGTCTCCTGAAACCCAATATGGCTGCCAAGGACATAAGTATGCTGAGGCGTAGCTGACTTCGTGTTGCCTATTTTTGTTAGTGGAGACTGACAAGAAGCCATTCTTCTAAGTATCATCCCACCACCATTTTTCCATTGTTTAAAAATGCAGGGAAATTTTGCAAGTTAGCATTATAATTAGTAGCTGGAGGGTACTTTTTTTTTTTGTGGGGTCAGTGTGGATGGGTTGGTCAGGCCATCTGTCAATTCACTGGTTTGTTTTTATTATCCCCAGAGAGGAGAAGTGGGCATGTGTTTGGCAGGTGAAAAGTGTGGATTCTGTTTCAGAGAATTAAACAGGATCCGCATGGTCATCTCATTCCTTTAAGAATCCTTTGCTTCATCAGCTGGGATTCCACCATGTTTCTGTATACTCCTCTATGCGTGGGCACAGGTACCTGGCTTGTTCCAAGAAGTATGCTGGAGAGTTTTCAAATTAACCAGTACGTGGAAAATTATTTGCAGGTTTTCAGCGTTTCACCATAATTTTGATAACATTTGTATGTGCCTCCTGAAACCCAAGAAGGCTGCGACGGACATAACTATGCTGAGGAGTAGCTGACTTGGTGTTGCCTATTTTTGTTAGTGGAGACTGACAAGAAGCCATTCTTCTAAGTATCATCCCACCACCATTTTTCCATTGTTTTAAAATGCAGGGAAATTTTGCAAGTTAGCATTATAATTAGTAGCTGGAGGGTACGGTTTTTTTTGTGTGTGTGGTCGATGTGGATGGGGGGGGGGGTCAGGCCCTCTGTCAGTTCGCTGGTTAGTTTTTATTATCCCCAGAGAGGAGAAGTGGGCATGTGTTTGGCAGGTGAAAAAGGCGGATTCTGTTTCAGAGAATTAACGATGATCCCCATGGTCATCCCGTTCCTTTAATAATCCTTAACTTCATCAGCTGGAAATCCACCATGGTTCTATATACTCCTCTTTGCGTGGGAACAAGTAACTGGCTTGTCCCAAGAAGTATGCAGCAGAGCTTTTCAATTAACCACTACGTTGAAAATTATTTGCAGGTGTTCAGCGTTTCACCCTAATTGTGATAATGTTTGTTTGTGCCTCCTGAAACCCAAGAAGGCTGCGACAGACATAACTATGCTGCGGAGTAACTGACTTGGTGTCACCTATTTTTGTTAGTGGAGATTGACAAGAAGCCATTCTTCTAAGTATCATCCCACCACCATTTTTCCATTGTTTTAAAATGCAGGGAAATTTTGCAAGTTAGTATTATAATTAGTAGCTGGAGCGTACTTTTTTTTTTTGTGGGGTCGGTGTGGATGGGGGTGCAAGGCCCTCTAGATGTTCGCTGGTTTGTTTTTATTATCCCCAGAGAGGAGAAGTGGGCATGTTGTTGGCAGGTGAAAAGTGCGGATTCTGTTTCAAGGAATTAAAGAGGATCCGCATTGTCATCCGCTTCCTTTAAGAATCCTTTGCTTCATCATCTGGGAAACCACCATGGTTTTATATACTCCGGTATGGGTGAGCACAGGTTACTGGCTTGTTCCAAGAAGTATGTCACAGAGCTTTTCAAATAAAAAGTACATTGAAAATTATTTGCAGGTGTTCAGTGTTTCATCATAATTGCGACAACTTTTGTATGTGCCTTGAAACCCAAGATGGCTGCCACAGACATAACTATGCTGAGGCGTAGCTGACTTGGTTTTGCCGATTTTTGTTAGTGGAGACTGACAAGAAGCCCTTCTTCTAAGTATCATGCCGCCATCATTTTTCCGTTGGTTAAAAATGAAGGGAAATTTTGGAAGTTAGCATTATAATTAGTAGCTGGAGGGTACGGTTTTTTTTTTGTGTGTGGTCGATGTGGATGGGGGGGTCAGGCCCACTGTCAGTTAGCTGGTTAGTTTTTATTATGCCCAGAGAGGAGAAGTGGGCATGTGTTTGGCAGGTGAAAAGGGCGGATTCTGTTTCAGAGAATTAACGATGATCCCCATGCCTATCCCGTTCCTTTAATAATCCTTTACTTCATCAGCTGGAAATCCACCATGGTTCTATATACTCCTCTTTGCGTGGGAACAGGTAACTGGCTTGTTCCAAGAAGTATGCCGCAGAGCTTTTCAATTAACCACTACGTTGAAAATTATTTGCAGGTGTTCAACGTTTCACCATAATTTTGATAATGTTTGTTTGTGCCTCCTGAGACCCAAGATGGCTGCCACGAACATAACGATGCTGAGGCGTAGCTGACTTGGTTTTGCCTATTCTTGTTAGTGGAGACTGACAAGAATCCATTCTTCTAAGTATCATCTCACCATGATTTTTCCATTGTTTAAAAATGCAGGAAAATTTTGCAAGTTAGCATTATAATTAGTAGCTGGAGGGTACTTTTTTTTTTTTGTGGGGTCAGTGTGGATGGGTTGGTTAGGCCATCTGTCAATTCACTGGTTCGTTTTTATTATCCCCAAGGAGGAGAAGTGGGCATGTGTTTGGCACGTGAAAAGTGCGGATTCTGTTTCAGAGAATTAAACAGGATCCACATGGTCATCTCATTCCTTTAAGAATCCTTTGCTTCATCAGCTGGGATTCCACCATGTTTCTATATACTCCTCTATGCGTGGGCACAGGTACCTGGCTTGTTCCAAGAAGTATGCCGCAGAGCTTTTCAATTAACCACTACGTTGAAAAATATTTGCAGGTGTTCAGCGTTTCACCATAATTTTGATAACGTTTGTATGTGCATCCTGAAACCCAAGAAGGCTGCCACGAACATAACGATGCTGAGGAGTAGCTGACTTGGTGTTGCCTATTTTTGTTAGTGGAGACAGACAAGAAGCCATTCTTCTAAGTATCATCCCACCACCATTTTTGCATTGTTTTAAAATGCAGGGAAATTTTGCAAGTTAGCATTATAATTAGTAGCTGGAGGGTACGTTTTTTTTTTGTGTGTGTGGTCGATGTGGATGGGGGGGTCAGGCCCTCTGTCAGTTCGCTGGTTAGTTTTTATTATCCCCAGAGAGGAGAAGTGGGCATGTGTTTGGCAGGTGAAAAGTGCCGGTTCTGTTTCAGAGAATTTAACAGGATCCGCATGGTCATCTCATTCCTTTAAGGATCCTTTGCTTCATCAGCTGGGATTCCACCATGTTTCTATATACTCCTCTATGCGTGGGCACAGGTACCTGGCTTGTTCCAAGAAGTATGCCGCAGAGCTTTTCAATTAACCACTACGTTGAAAATTATTTGCAGGTTTTCAGCGTTTCACCATAATTTTGATAACGTTTGTATGTGCCTCCTGAAACCGAAGAAGGCTGCGACGGACATAACTATGCTGAGGAGTAGCTGACTTGGGGTTGCCTATTTTTGTTAGTGGAGACAGACAAGAAGCCATTCTTCTAAGTATCATCCCACCACCATTTTTCCATTGTTTTAAAATGCAGGGAAATTTTGCAAGTTAGCATTATAATTAGTAGCTGGAGGGTACGGTTTTTTTTTTGTGTGTGTGGTCGATGTGGATGGGGGGGTCAGGCCCTCTGTCAGTTCGCTGGTTAGTTTTTATTGTCCCCAGAGAGGAGAAGTGGGCATGTGTTTGGCAGGTGAAAAGGGCGGATTCTGTTTCAGAGAATTAACGGTGATCCCCATGGTCATCCCGTTCCTTTAATAATCCTTTACTTCATCAGCTGGAAATCGACCATGGCTCTATATACTCCTCTTTGCGTGGGAACAGGTAACTGCCTTGTTCCAAGAGGTATGCCGCAGAGCTTTTCAATTAACCAGTACGTTGAAAATTATTTGCAGGTGTTCAGCGTTTCACCATAATTGTGATAACGTTTGTTTGTGCCTCCTGAAACCCAAGAAGGCTGCGACGGACATAACTATGCTGAGGAGTAGCTGACTTGGTGTTGCCTATTTTTGTTAGTGGAGACTGACAAGAAGCCATTCTTCTAAGTATCATCCCACCACCATTTTTCCATTGTTTTAAAATGCAGGGAAATTTTGCAAGTTAGTATTATAATTAGTAGCTGGAGCGTACTTTTTTTTTTTGTGGGGTCGGTGTGGATGGGGGTGCAAGGCCCTCTAGATGTTCGCTGGTTTGTTTTTATTATCCCCAGAGAGGAGAAGTGGGCATGTTGTTGGCAGGTGAAAAGTGCGGATTCTGTTTCAAGGAATTAAAGAGGATCCGCATTGTCATCCGCTTCCTTTAAGAATCCTTTGCTTCATCATCTGGGAAACCACCATGGTTTTATATACTCCCGTATGGGTGAGCACAGGTTACTGGCTTGTTCCAAGAAGTATGTCACAGAGCTTTTCAAATAAAAAGTACATTGAAAATTATTTGCAGGTGTTCAGTGTTTCATCATAATTGCGACAACTTTTGTATGTGCCTTGAAACCCAAGATGGCTGCCACAGACATAACTATGCTGAGGCGTAGCTGACTTGGTTTTGCCGATTTTTGTTAGTGGAGACTGACAAGAAGCCCTTCTTCTAAGTATCATGCCGCCATCATTTTTCCGTTGGTTAAAAATGAAGGGAAATTTTGGAAGTTAGCATTATAATTAGTAGCTGGAGGGTACGGTTTTTTTTTTGTGTGTGGTCGATGTGGATGGGGGGGTCAGGCCCTCTGTCAGTTAGCTGGTTAGTTTTTATTATGCCCAGAGAGGAGAAGTGGGCATGTGTTTGGCAGGTGAAAAGGGCGGATTCTGTTTCAGAGAATTAACGATGATCCCCATGCCTATCCCGTTCCTTTAATAATCCTTTACTTCATCAGCTGGAAATCCACCATGGTTGTATATACTCCTCTGCGCGTGGGAACAGGTAACTGGCTTGTTCCAAGAAGTATGCCACAGAGCTTTTCAATTAACCAGTATGTTGAAAATTATTTGTAGGTGTTCAGCGTTTCACCATAATTGTGATAACGTTTGTTTGGGCCTCCTGAAACCCAAGAAGGCTGCGACGGACATAACTATGCTGAGGAGTAGCTGACTTGGTGTTGCCTATTTTTGTTAGTGGAGACTGACAAGAAGCCATTCTTCTAAGTATCATCCCACCACCATTTTTCCATTGTTTTAAAATGCAGGGTAATTTTGCAAGTTAGCATTATAATTAGTAGCTGGAGGGTACGGTTTTTTTTTGTGTGTGGTCGATGTGGATGGGGGGGTCAGGCCCTCTGTCAGTTCGCTGGTTAGTTTTTATTATCCCCAGAGAGGAGAAGTGGGCATGTGTTTGGCAGGTGAAAAGGGCGGATTCTGTTTCAGAGAATTAACGATGATCCCCATGGTCATCCCGTTCCTTTAATAATCCTTAACTTCATCAGCTGGAAATCCACCATGGTTCTATATACTCCTCTTTGCGTGGGAACAGGTAACTGGCTTGTTCCAAGAAGTATGCCGCAGAGCTTTTCAATTAACCACTACGTTGAAAATTATTTGCAGGTGTTCAGCGTTTCACCATAATTGTGATGACGTTTGTTTGTGCCTCCTGAAACCCAAGAAGGCTGCCATGAACATAACTATGCTGAGGAGTAGCTGACTTGGTGTTGCCTATTTTTGTTAGTGGAGACAGACAAGAAGCCATTCTTCTAAGTATCATCCCACCACCATTTTTGCATTGTTTTAAAATGCAGGGAAATTTTGCAAGTTAGCATTATATTTAGTAGCTGGACGGTACGGTTTGTTTTTGTGTGTGGTCGATGTGGATGGGGGGGTCAGGCCCTCTGTCAGTTCACTGGTTAGTTTTTATTATCCCCAGAGAGGAGAAGTGGGCATGTGTTTGGCAGGTGAAAAGTGCCGGTTCTGTTTCAGAGAATTTAACAGGATCCGCATGGTCATCTCATTCCTTTAAGGATCCTTTGCTTCATCAGCTGGGATTCCACCATGTTTCTATATACTCCTCTATGCGTGGGCACAGGTACCTGGCTTGTTCCAAGAAGTATGCCGCAGAGCTTTTCAATTAACCACTACGTTGAAAATTATTTGCAGGTTTTCAGCGTTTCACCATAATTTTGATAACGTTTGTATGTGCCTCCTGAAACCGAAGAAGGCTGCGACGGACATAACTATGCTGAGGAGTAGCTGACTTGGTGTTGCCTATTTTTGTTAGTGGAGACAGACAAGAAGCCATTCTTCTAAGTATCATCCCACCACCATTTTTCCATTGTTTTAAAATGCAGGGAAATTTTGCAAGTTAGCATTATAATTAGTAGCTGGAGGGTACGGTTTTTTTTTTGTGTGTGTGGTCGATGTGGATGGGGGGGTCAGGCCCTCTGTCAGTTCGCTGGTTAGTTTTTATTGTCCCCAGAGAGGAGAAGTGGGCATGTGTTTGGCAGGTGAAAAGGGCGGATTCTGTTTCAGAGAATTAACGGTGATCCCCATGGTCATCCCGTTCCTTTAATAATCCTTTACTTCATCAGCTGGAAATCGACCATGGCTCTATATACTCCTCTTTGCGTGGGAACAGGTAACTGCCTTGTTCCAAGAGGTATGCCGCAGAGCTTTTCAATTAACCAGTACGTTGAAAATTATTTGCAGGTGTTCAGCGTTTCACCATAATTGTGATAACGTTTGTTTGTGCCTCCTGAAACCCAAGAAGGCTGCGACGGACATAACTATGCTGAGGAGTAGCTGACTTGGTGTTGCCTATTTTTGTTAGTGGAGACTGACAAGAAGCCATTCTTCTAAGTATCATCCCACCACCATTTTTCCATTGTTTTAAAATGCAGGGAAATTTTGCAAGTTAGTATTATAATTAGTAGCTGGAGCGTACTTTTTTTTTTTTGTGGGGTCGGTGTGGATGGGGGTGCAAGGCCCTCTAGATGTTCGCTGGTTTGTTTTTATTATCCCCAGAGAGGAGAAGTGGGCATGTTGTTGGCAGGTGAAAAGTGTGGATTCTGTTTCAAGGAATTAAAGAGGATCCGCATTGTCATCCGCTTCCTTTAAGAATCCTTTGCTTCATCATCTGGGAAACCACCATGGTTTTATATACTCCCGTATGGGTGAGCACAGGTTACTGGCTTGTTCCAAGAAGTATGTCACAGAGCTTTTCAAATAAAAAGTACATTGAAAATTATTTGCAGGTGTTCAGTGTTTCATCATAATTGCGACAACTTTTGTATGTGCCTTGAAACCCAAGATGGCTGCCACAGACATAACTATGCTGAGGCGTAGCTGACTTGGTTTTGCCGATTTTTGTTAGTGGAGACTGACAAGAAGCCCTTCTTCTAAGTATCATGCCGCCATCATTTTTCTGTTGGTTAAAAATGAAGGGAAATTTTGGAAGTTAGCATTATAATTAGTAGCTGGAGGGTACGGTTTTTTTTTTGTGTGTGGTCGATGTGGATGGGGGGGTCAGGCCCTCTGTCAGTTAGCTGGTTAGTTTTTATTATGCCCAGAGAGGAGAAGTGGGCATGTGTTTGGCAGGTGAAAAGGGCGGATTCTGTTTCAGAGAATTAACGATGATCCCCATGCCTATCCCGTTCCTTTAATAATCCTTTACTTCATCAGCTGGAAATCCACCATGGTTCTATATACTCCTCTTTGCGTGGGAACAGGTAACTGGCTTGTTCCAAGAAGTATGCCGCAGAGCTTTTCAATTAACCAGTACGTTGAAAATTATTTGCAGGTGTTCAGCGTTTCACCATAATTGTGATAACGTTTGTTTGTGCCTCCTGAGACCCAAGATGGCTGCCACGAACATAACGATGCTGAGGCGTAGCTGACTTGGTTTTGCCTATTTTTGTTAGTGGAGACTGACAAGAATCCATTCTTCTAAGTATCATCTCACCATGATTTTTCCGTTGTTTAAAAATGCAGGAAAATTTTGCAAGTTAGCATTATAATTAGTAGCTGGAGGGTACTTTTTTTTTTTTTTGTGGGGTCAGTGTGGATGGGTTGGTCAGGCCATCTGTCAATTCACTGGTTCGTTTTTATTATCCCCAAGGAGGAGAAGTGGGCATGTGTTTGGCACGTGAAAAGTGCGGATTCTGTTTCAGAGAATTAAACAGGATCCGCATGGTCATCTCATTCCTTTAAGAATCCTTTGCTTCATCAGCTGGGATTCCACCATGTTTCTATATACTCCTCTATGCGTGGGCACAGGTACCTGGCTTGTTCCAAGAAGTATGCCGCAGAGCTTTTCAATTAACCACTACGTTGAAAAATATTTGCAGGTGTTCAGCGTTTCACCATAATTTTGATAACGTTTGTATGTGCATCCTGAAACCCAAGAAGGCTGCCACGAACATAACGATGCTGAGGAGTAGCTGACTTGGTGTTGCCTATTTTTGTTAGTGGAGACAGACAAGAAGCCATTCTTCTAAGTATCATCCCACCACCATTTTTGCATTGTTTTAAAATGCAGGGAAATTTTGCAAGTTAGCATTATAATTAGTAGCTGGAGGGTACGTTTTTTTTTTGTGTGTGTGGTCGATGTGGATGGGGGGGTCAGGCCCTCTGTCAGTTCGCTGGTTAGTTTTTATTGTCCCCAGAGAGGAGAAGTGGGCATGTGTTTGGCAGGTGAAAAGGGCGAATTCTGTTTCAGAGAATTAACGATGATCCCCATGGTCATCCCGTTTCTTTAATAATCCTTAACTTCATCAGCTGGAAATCCACCATGGTTGTATATACTCCTCTGCGCGTGGGAACAGGTAACTGGCTTGTTCCAAGAAGTATGCCACAGAGCTTTTCAATTAACCAGTACGTTGAAAATTATTTGTAGGTGTTCAGCGTTTCACCATAATTGTGATAACGTTTGTTTGGGCCTCCTGAAACCCAAGAAGGCTGCGACGGACATAACTATGCTGAGGAGTAGCTGACTTGGTGTTGCCTATTTTTGTTAGTGGAGACTGACAAGAAGCCATTCTTCTAAGTATCATCCCACCACCATTTTTCCATTGTTTTAAAATGCAGGGTAATTTTGCAAGTTAGCATTATAATTAGTAGCTGGAGGGTACGGTTTTTTTTTGTGTGTGGTCGATGTGGATGGGGGGGTCAGGCCCTCTCTCAGTTCGCTGGTTAGTTTTTATTATCCCCAGAGAGGAGAAGTGGGCATGTGTTTGGCAGGTGAAAAGGGCGGATTCTGTTTCAGAGAATTAACGATGATCCCCATGGTCATCCCGTTCCTTTAATAATCCTTAACTTCATCAGCTGGAAATCCACCATGGTTCTATATACTCCTCTTTGCGTGGGAACAGGTAACTGGCTTGTTCCAAGAAGTATGCCGCAGAGCTTTTCAATTAACCACTACGTTGAAAATTATTTGCAGGTGTTCAGCGTTTCACCATAATTTTGATAACGTTTGTTTGTGCCACCTGAGACCCAAGATGGCTGCCACGAACATAACGATGCTGAGGCGTAGCTGACTTGGTTTTGCCTATTTTTGTTAGTGGAGACTGACAAGAATCCATTCTTCTAAGTATCATCTCACCATGATTTTTCCATTGTTTAAAAATGCAGGAAAATTTTGCAAGTTAGCATTATAATTAGTAGCTGGAGGGTACTTTTTTTTTTTTGTGGGGTCAGTGTGGATGGGTTGGTCAGGCCATCTGTCAATTCACTGGTTCGTTTTTATTATCCCCAAGGAGGAGAAGTGGGCATGTGTTTGGCACGTGAAAAGTGCGGATTCTGTGTCAGAGAATTAAACAGGATCCGCATGGTCATCTCATTCCTTTAAGAATCCTTTGCTTCATCAGCTGGGATTCCACCATGTTTCTATATACTCCTCTATGCGTGGGCACAGGTACCTGGCTTGTTCCAAGAAGTATGCCGCAGAGCTTTTCAATTAACCACTACGTTGAAAAATATTTGCAGGTGTTCAGCGTTTCACCATAATTTTGATAACGTTTATATGTGCATCCTGAAACCCAAGAAGGCTGCCACGAACATAACGATGCTGAGGAGTAGCTGACTTGGTGTGGTCTATTTTTGTTAGTGGAGACAGACAAGAAGCCATTCTTCTAAGTATCATCCCACCACCATTTTTGCATTGTTTTAAAATGCAGGGAAATTTTGCAAGTTAGCATTATAATTAGTAGCTGGAGGGTACGTTTTTTTTTTGTGTGTGTGGTCGATGTGGATGGGGGGGTCAGGCCCTCTGTCAGTTCGCTGGTTAGTTTTTATTATCCCCAGAGAGGAGAAGTGGGCATGTGTTTGGCAGGTGAAAAGGGCGAATTCTGTTTCAGAGAATTAACGATGATCCCCATGGTCATCCCGTTTCTTTAATAATCCTTAACTTCATCAGCTGGAAATCCACCATGGTTGTATATACTCCTCTGCGCGTGGGAACAGGTAACTGGCTTGTTCCAAGAAGTATGCCACAGAGCTTTTCAATTAACCAGTACGTTGAAAATTATTTGTAGGTGTTCAGCGTTTCACCATAATTGTGATAACGTTTGTTTGGGCCTCCTGAAACCCAAGAAGGCTGCGACGGACATAACTATGCTGAGGAGTAGCTGACTTGGTGTTGCCTATTTTTGTTAGTGGAGACTGACAAGAAGCCATTCTTCTAAGTATCATCCCACCACCATTTTTCCATTGTTTTAAAATGCAGGGTAATTTTGCAAGTTAGCATTATAATTAGTAGCTGGAGGGTACGGTTTTTTATTGTGTGTGGTCGATGTGGATGGGGGGGTCAGGCCCTCTGTCAGTTCGCTGGTTAGTTTTTATTATCCCCAGAGAGGAGAAGTGGGCATGTGTTTGGCAGGTGAAAAGGGCGGATTCTGTTTCAGAGAATTAACGATGATCCCCATGGTCATACCGTTCCTTTAATAATCCTTAACTTCATCAGCTGGAAATCCACCATGGTTCTATATACTCCTCTTTGCGTGGGAACAGGTAACTGGCTTGTTCCAAGAAGTATGCCGCAGAGCTTTTCAATTAACCAGTACGTTGAAAATTATTTGCAGGTGTTCAGCGTTTCACCATAATTGTGATGACGTTTGTTTGTGCCTCCTGAAACCCAAGAAGGCTGCCATGAACATAACTATGCTGAGGAGTAGCTGACTTGGTGTTGCCTATTTTTGTTAGTGGAGACAGACAAGAAGCCATTCTTCTAAGTATCATCCCACCACCATTTTTGCATTGTTTTAAAATGCAGGGAAATTTTGCAAGTTAGCATTATATTTAGTAGCTGGAGGGTACGGTTTGTTTTTGTGTGTGGTCGATGTGGATGGGGGGGTCAGGCCCTCTGTCAGTTCACTGGTTAGTTTTTATTATCCCCAGAGAGGAGAAGTGGGCATGTGTTTGGCAGGTGAAAAGTGCCGGTTCTGTTTCAGAGAATTTAACAGGATCCGCATGGTCATCTCATTCCTTTAAGGATCCTTTGCTTCATCAGCTGGGATTCCACCATGTTTCTATATACTCCTCTATGCGTGGGCACAGGTACCTGGCTTGTTCCAAGAAGTATGCCGCAGAGCTTTTCAATTAACCACTACGTTGAAAATTATTTGCAGGTTTTCAGCGTTTCACCATAATTTTGATAACGTTTGTATGTGCCTCCTGAAACCGAAGAAGGCTGCGACGGACATAACTATGCTGAGGAGTAGCTGACTTGGTGTTGCCTATTTTTGTTAGTGGAGACAGACAAGAAGCCATTCTTCTAAGTATCATCCCACCACCATTTTTGCATTGTTTTAAAATGCAGGGAAATTTTGCAAGTTAGCATTATAATTAGTAGCTGGAGGGTACGGTTTTTTTTTTGTGTGTGTGGTCGATGTGGATGGGGGGGTCAGGCCCTCTGTCAGTTCGCTGGTTAGTTTTTATTGTCCCCAGAGAGGAGAAGTGGGCATGTGTTTGGCAGGTGAAAAGGGCGGATTCTGTTTCAGAGAATTAACGGTGATCCCCATGGTCATCCCGTTCCTTTAATAATCCTTTACTTCATCAGCTGGAAATCGACCATGGCTCTATATACTCCTCTTTGCGTGGGAACAGGTAACTGCCTTGTTCCAAGAGGTATGCCGCAGAGCTTTTCAATTAACCAGTACGTTGAAAATTATTTGCAGGTGTTCAGCGTTTCACCATAATTGTGATAACGTTTGTTTGTGCCTCCTGAAACCCAAGAAGGCTGCGACGGACATAACTATGCTGAGGAGTAGCTGACTTGGTGTTGCCTATTTTTGTTAGTGGAGACTGACAAGAAGCCATTCTTCTAAGTATCATCCCACCACCATTTTTCCATTGTTTTAAAATGCAGGGTAATTTTGCAAGTTAGCATTATAATTAGTAGCTGGAGGGTACGGTTTTTTTTTTGTGTGTGGTCGATGTGGATGGGGGGGTCAGGCCCTCTGTCAGTTCGCTGGTTAGTTTTTATTATCCCCAGAGAGGAGAAGTGGGCATGTGTTTGGCAGGTGAAAAGGGCGGATTCTGTTTCAGAGAATTAACGATGATCCCCATGGTCATCCCGTTCCTTTAATAATCCTTAACTTCATCAGCTGGAAATCCACCATGGTTCTATATACTCCTCTTTGCGTGGGAACAGGTAACTGGCTTGTTCCAAGAAGTATGCCGCAGAGCTTTTCAATTAACCACTACGTTCAAAATTATTTGCAGGTGTTCAGCGTTTCACCATAATTGTGATGACGTTTGTTTGTGCCTCCTGAAACCCAAGAAGGCTGCCATGAACATAACTATGCTGAGGAGTAGCTGACTTGGTGTTGCCTATTTTTGTTAGTGGAGACAGACAAGAAGCCATTCTTCTAAGTATCATCCCACCACCATTTTTGCATTGTTTTAAAATGCAGGGAAATTTTGCAAGTTAGCATTATATTTAGTAGCTGGAGGGTACGGTTTGTTTTTGTATGTGGTCGATGTGGATGGGGGGGTCAGGCCCTCTGTCAGTTCACTGGTTAGTTTTTATTATCCCCAGAGAGGAGAAGTGGGCATGTGTTTGGCAGGTGAAAAGTGCCGGTTCTGTTTCAGAGAATTTAACAGGATCCGCATGGTCATCTCATTCCTTTAAGGATCCTTTGCTTCATCAGCTGGGATTCCACCATGTTTCTATATACTCCTCTATGCGTGGGCACAGGTACCTGGCTTGTTCCAAGAAGTATTCCGCAGAGCTTTTCAATTAACCACTACGTTGAAAATTATTTGCAGGTTTTCAGCGTTTCACCATAATTTTGATAACGTTTGTATGTGCCTCCTGAAACCCAAGAAGGCTGCGACGGATATAACTATGCTGAGGAGTAGCTGACTTGGGGTTGCCTATTTTTGTTACTGGAGACAGACAAGAAGCCATTCTTCTAAGTATCATCCCACCACCATTTTTCCATTGTTTTAAAATGCAGGGAAATTTTGCAAGTTAGCATTATAATTAGTAGCTGGAGGGTACGGTTTTTTTTTTGTGTGTGTGGTCGATGTGGATGGGGGGGTCAGGCCCTCTGTCAGTTCGCTGGTTAGTTTTTATTTTCCCCAGAGAGGAGAAGTGGGCATGTGTTTGGCAGGTGAAAAGGGCGGATTCTGTTTCAGAGAATTAACGGTGATCCCCATGGTCATCCCGTTCCTTTAATAATCCTTTACTTCATCAGCTGGAAATCGACCATGGCTCTATATACTCCTCTTTGCGTGGGAACAGGTAACTGGCTTGTTCCAAGAGGTATGCCTCAGAGCTTTTCAATTAACCAGTATGTTGAAAATTATTTGCAGGTGTTCAGCGTTTCACCATAATTATGATAACGTTTGTTTGTGCCTCCTGAAACCCAAGGTGGCTGCCACGAACATAACGATGCTGAGGCGTAGGTGATTTGGTTTTGCCTATTTTTGTTAGTGGAGACTGACAAGAATCCATTCTTCTAAGTATCATCTCACCATCATTTTTCCATTGTTTAAAAATGCAGGAAAATTTTGCAAGTTAGCATTATAATTAGTAGCTGGAGGCTACGGTGTTTTTTTTTTTTTTTCCTGTGGGGTCGGTGTGGATGTGTTGGTCAGGCCCTCTGTCAGTTCGCTGGTTTGTTTTTATTATCCCCAGAGAGGAGAAATGGGTATTAGTATGGCAGGTGAAAACTGCGGATCTGTTTCAGAGAATTAAACAGGATCCGCATGGTAATCCCGTTCCTTTAAGAATCCTTTGCTTCATGAGCTGGGAATCCACCATGGTTCTATATACTTCTCTATGCCTGGGAACAGGAAACTGGCTTGTTCCAAGAAGTATGCCTCAGAGCTTTTCAATTAACCAGTATGTTGAAAATCCTTTGCAGTTTTTCAGCGTTTCACCATAATTGTGATAACGTGTGTATGTGCCTACTGAAACCAAATATGGCTGCTACGGACATAAGTATGCTGAGGCGTAGCTGACTTGGCGTTGCCTATTTTTGTCAGTGGAGACTGACAAGAAGCCATTCTTCTAAGTATCATCCCACCATCATTTCTCCATTGTTTAAAAATGCAGGGAAATTTTGCAAATTGGCATTAAAATTAGTAGCTGGAGGGTACTTTTTTTTTTTGTGAGGTCGGTCAGGATGGGTGTTCAGGCCCTCTGTCAGATCGCTGGTTTGTTTTTATTATCCCCAGAGAAGAGTAGTGGGCATGTGTTTGGCAGGTGAAAAGTGCGGATTCTGTTTCAGAGAATTAAACAGGAGCCGCATGGTTATCTCATTCCTTTAAGAATCCTTTGCTTCATCAGCTGGGATTCCACCATGTTTCTATATACTCCTCTATGCGTGGGCACAGGTACCTGGCTTGTTCCAAGAAGTATGCTGGAGAGTTTTCAAATTAACGAGTACGTTGAAAATTATTTGCAGGTTTTCAGCGTTTCACCATAATTTTGATAACGTTTGTATGTGCCTCCTGAAACCCAAGAAGGCTGCGACGGACATAACTATGCTGAGGAGTAGCTGACTTGGTGTTGCCTATTTTTGTTAGTGGAGACTGACAAGAAGCCATTCTTCTAAGTATCATCCCACCACCATTTTTGCATTGTTTTAAAATGCAGGGAAATTTTGCAAGTTAGCATTATAATTAGTAGCTGGAGGGTACGGTTTTTTTTTGTGTGTGGTCGATGTGGATGGGGGGGTCAAGCCCTCTGTCAGTTCGCTGGTTAGTTTTTATTATAACCAGAGAGGAGAAGTGGGCATGTGTTTGGCAGGAGAAAAGGGCGGATTCTGTTTCAGAGAATTAACGATGATCCCAATGGTCATCCCGTTCCTTTAATAATCCTTTACTTCATCAGCTGGAAATCCACCATGGTTCTATATACTCCTCTTTGCGTGGGAACAGGTAACTGGCTTGTTCCAAGAAGTATGCCGCAGAGCTTTTCAATTAACCACTACGTTGAAAATTATTTGTAGGATTTCAGCGTTTCACCATAATTGTGATAACGTTTGTTTGTGCCTCCTGAAACCCAAGAAGGCTGCGACGGACATAACTATGCTGAGGAGTAGCTGACTTGGTGTTGCCTATTTTTGTTAGTGGAGACAGACAAGAAGCCATTCTTCTAAGTATCATCCCACCACCATTTTTGCATTGTTTTAAAATGCAGGGAAATTTTGCAAGTTAGCATTATAATTAGTAGCTGGAGGGTACGGTTTTTTTTTTGTGTGTGTGGTCGATGTGGATGGGGGGATCAGGCCTTCTGTCAGTTCGCTGGTTAGTTTTTATTATCCCCAGAGAGGAGAAGTGGGCATGTGTTTGGCAGGTGAAAAGGGCGGATTCTGTTTCAGAGAATTAACGATGATCCCCATGGTCATCCCGTTTCTTTAATAATGCTTAACTTCAAAAGCTGGAAATCCACCATGGTTCTATATACTCCTCTGTGCGTGGGAACAGGTAACTGGCTTGTTCCAAGAAGTATGCCGCAGAGCTTTTCAATTAACCAGTACGTTGAAAATTATTTGCAGGTGTTCAGCGTTTCATCATAATTGTGATAACGTTTGTTTCTGCCTCCTGAAACCCAAGAAGGCTGCGACGGACATAACTATGCTGAGGAGTAGCTGACTTGGTGTTGCCTATTTTTGTTAGTGGAGACTGACAAGAAGCCATTCTTCTAAGTATCATCCCACCATTTTCCATTGTTTTAAAATGCAGGGTAATTTTGCAAGTTAGCATTATAATTAGTAGCTGGAGGGTACGGTTTTTTTTTTTGTGTGTGGTCGATGTTGATGGGGGGGTCAGGCCCTCTGTCAGTTCGCTGGTTAGTTTTTATTATCCCCAGAGAGGAGAAGTGGGCATGTGTTTGGCAGGTTAAAAGGGCGGATTCTGTTTCAGAGAATTAACGATGATCCCCATGGTCATCCCGTTCCGTTAATAATCCTTTACTTCATCAGCTGGAAATCCACCATAGTTCTATATACTCCTCTTTGCGTGGGAACAGGTAACTGGCTTGTTCCAAGAAGTATGCCGCAGAGCTTTTCAATTAACCAGTACGTTGAAAATTATTTGCAGGTGTTCAGCGTTTCACCATAATTGTGATAACGTTTGTTTGTGCCTCCTGAAACCCAAGAAGGCTGCGACGGACATTAGTATGCTGAGGAGTAGCTGACTTGGTGTTGCCTATTTTTGTTAGGGGAGACAGACAAGAAGCCATTCTTCTAAGTATCATCCCACCACCATTTTTGCATTGTTTTAAAATGCAGGGAAATTTTGCAAGTTAGCATTATAATTAGTAGCTGGAGGGTACGGTGTTTTTTTTTTTTTTCCTGTGCAGTCAGTGTGCATGTTTTGGTCAGGCCTTCTGTCAGTTCGCTGGTTTGTTTTTATTATCCCCAGAGAGGAGAAGTGGGTATTAGTATGGGAGGTGAAAACTGCGGATCTGTTTCAGAGAATTAATCAGGATCCGCATGGTAATCCCGTTCCTATAAGAATCCTTAGCTTCATGAGCTGGGAATCCACCATGGTTCTATATACTTCTCTATGCGTGGGCACAGGAAACTGGCTTGTTCCAAGAAGTATGCCTCAGAGCTTTTCAATTAACCAGTATGTTGAAAATCCTTTGCAGGTTTTCAGCGTTTCACCATAATTGTGATAACGTGTGTATGTGCCTAGTGAAACCAAATATGGCTGCTACGGACATAATTATGCCTAGGCGTAGCTGACTTGGTGTTGCCTATTTTTGTCAGTGGAGACTGACAAGAAGCCATTCTTCTAAGTATCATCCCACCATCATTTCTCCATTGTTTAAAAATGCAGGGAAATTTTGCAAATTGGCATTATAATTAGTAGCTGGAGGGTGCTTTTTTTTGTGTGGGGTCATTCAGGATGGGTGTTCAGGCCCTCTGTCAGATCGCTGGTTTGTTTTTATTATCCCCAGAGAAGAGTAGTGGGCATGTGTTTGGCAGATGAAAAGTGCGGATTCTGTTTCAGAGAATTAAACAGGATCCGCATGGTCATCTCATTCCTTTAAGAATCCTTTGCTTCATCAGCTGGGATTCCACCATGTTTCTATATACTCCTCTATGCGTGGGCACAGGTACCTGGCTTGTTCCAAGAAGTATGCCGCAGAGCTTTTCAATTAACCACTACGTTGAAAATTATTTGCAGGTTTTCAGCGTTTCACCATAATTTTGATAACGTTTGTATGTGCCTCCTGAAACCGAAGAAGGCTGCGACGGACATAACTATGCTGAGGAGTAGCTGACTTGGTGTTGCCTATTTTTGTTAGTGGAGACAGACAAGAAGCCATTCTTCTAAGTATCATCCCACCACCATTTTTCCATTGTTTTAAAATGCAGGGAAATTTTGCAAGTTAGCATTATAATTAGTAGCTGGAGGGTACGGTTTTTTTTTTGTGTGTGTGGTCGATGTGGATGGGGGGGTCAGGCCCTCTGTCAGTTCGCTGGTTAGTTTTTATTGTCCCCAGAGAGGAGAAGTGGGCATGTGTTTGGCAGGTGAAAAGGGCGGATTCTGTTTCAGAGAATTAACGGTGATCCCCATGGTCATCCCGTTCCTTTAATAATCCTTTACTTCATCAGCTGGAAATCGACCATGGCTCTATATACTCCTCTTTGCGTGGGAACAGGTAACTGCCTTGTTCCAAGAGGTATGCCGCAGAGCTTTTCAATTAACCAGTACGTTGAAAATTATTTGCAGGTGTTCAGCGTTTCACCATAATTGTGATAACGTTTGTTTGTGCCTCCTGAAACCCAAGAAGGCTGCGACGGACATAACTATGCTGAGGAGTAGCTGACTTGGTGTTGCCTATTTTTGTTAGTGGAGACTGACAAGAAGCCATTCTTCTAAGTATCATCCCACCACCATTTTTCCATTGTTTTAAAATGCAGGGAAATTTTGCAAGTTAGTATTATAATTAGTAGCTGGAGCGTACTTTTTTTTTTTTGTGGGGTCGGTGTGGATGGGGGTGCAAGGCCCTCTAGATGTTCGCTGGTTTGTTTTTATTATCCCCAGAGAGGAGAAGTGGGCATGTTGTTGGCAGGTGAAAAGTGTGGATTCTGTTTCAAGGAATTAAAGAGGATCCGCATTGTCATCCGCTTCCTTTAAGAATCCTTTGCTTCATCATCTGGGAAACCACCATGGTTTTATATACTCCCGTATGGGTGAGCACAGGTTACTGGCTTGTTCCAAGAAGTATGTCACAGAGCTTTTCAAATAAAAAGTACATTGAAAATTATTTGCAGGTGTTCAGTGTTTCATCATAATTGCGACAACTTTTGTATGTGCCTTGAAACCCAAGATGGCTGCCACAGACATAACTATGCTGAGGCGTAGCTGACTTGGTTTTGCCGATTTTTGTTAGTGGAGACTGACAAGAAGCCCTTCTTCTAAGTATCATGCCGCCATCATTTTTCTGTTGGTTAAAAATGAAGGGAAATTTTGGAAGTTAGCATTATAATTAGTAGCTGGAGGGTACGGTTTTTTTTTTGTGTGTGGTCGATGTGGATGGGGGGGTCAGGCCCTCTGTCAGTTAGCTGGTTAGTTTTTATTATGCCCAGAGAGGAGAAGTGGGCATGTGTTTGGCAGGTGAAAAGGGCGGATTCTGTTTCAGAGAATTAACGATGATCCCCATGCCTATCCCGTTCCTTTAATAATCCTTTACTTCATCAGCTGGAAATCCACCATGGTTCTATATACTCCTCTTTGCGTGGGAACAGGTAACTGGCTTGTTCCAAGAAGTATGCCGCAGAGCTTTTCAATTAACCAGTACGTTGAAAATTATTTGCAGGTGTTCAGCGTTTCACCATAATTGTGATAACGTTTGTTTGTGCCTCCTGAGACCCAAGATGGCTGCCACGAACATAACGATGCTGAGGCGTAGCTGACTTGGTTTTGCCTATTTTTGTTAGTGGAGACTGACAAGAATCCATTCTTCTAAGTATCATCTCACCATGATTTTTCCGTTGTTTAAAAATGCAGGAAAATTTTGCAAGTTAGCATTATAATTAGTAGCTGGAGGGTACTTTTTTTTTTTTTTGTGGGGTCAGTGTGGATGGGTTGGTCAGGCCATCTGTCAATTCACTGGTTCGTTTTTATTATCCCCAAGGAGGAGAAGTGGGCATGTGTTTGGCACGTGAAAAGTGCGGATTCTGTTTCAGAGAATTAAACAGGATCCGCATGGTCATCTCATTCCTTTAAGAATCCTTTGCTTCATCAGCTGGGATTCCACCATGTTTCTATATACTCCTCTATGCGTGGGCACAGGTACCTGGCTTGTTCCAAGAAGTATGCCGCAGAGCTTTTCAATTAACCACTACGTTGAAAAATATTTGCAGGTGTTCAGCGTTTCACCATAATTTTGATAACGTTTGTATGTGCATCCTGAAACCCAAGAAGGCTGCCACGAACATAACGATGCTGAGGAGTAGCTGACTTGGTGTTGCCTATTTTTGTTAGTGGAGACAGACAAGAAGCCATTCTTCTAAGTATCATCCCACCACCATTTTTGCATTGTTTTAAAATGCAGGGAAATTTTGCAAGTTAGCATTATAATTAGTAGCTGGAGGGTACGTTTTTTTTTTGTGTGTGTGGTCGATGTGGATGGGGGGGTCAGGCCCTCTGTCAGTTCGCTGGTTAGTTTTTATTGTCCCCAGAGAGGAGAAGTGGGCATGTGTTTGGCAGGTGAAAAGGGCGAATTCTGTTTCAGAGAATTAACGATGATCCCCATGGTCATCCCGTTTCTTTAATAATCCTTAACTTCATCAGCTGGAAATCCACCATGGTTGTATATACTCCTCTGCGCGTGGGAACAGGTAACTGGCTTGTTCCAAGAAGTATGCCACAGAGCTTTTCAATTAACCAGTACGTTGAAAATTATTTGTAGGTGTTCAGCGTTTCACCATAATTGTGATAACGTTTGTTTGGGCCTCCTGAAACCCAAGAAGGCTGCGACGGACATAACTATGCTGAGGAGTAGCTGACTTGGTGTTGCCTATTTTTGTTAGTGGAGACTGACAAGAAGCCATTCTTCTAAGTATCATCCCACCACCATTTTTCCATTGTTTTAAAATGCAGGGTAATTTTGCAAGTTAGCATTATAATTAGTAGCTGGAGGGTACGGTTTTTTTTTGTGTGTGGTCGATGTGGATGGGGGGGTCAGGCCCTCTCTCAGTTCGCTGGTTAGTTTTTATTATCCCCAGAGAGGAGAAGTGGGCATGTGTTTGGCAGGTGAAAAGGGCGGATTCTGTTTCAGAGAATTAACGATGATCCCCATGGTCATCCCGTTCCTTTAATAATCCTTAACTTCATCAGCTGGAAATCCACCATGGTTCTATATACTCCTCTTTGCGTGGGAACAGGTAACTGGCTTGTTCCAAGAAGTATGCCGCAGAGCTTTTCAATTAACCACTACGTTGAAAATTATTTGCAGGTGTTCAGCGTTTCACCATAATTTTGATAACGTTTGTTTGTGCCACCTGAGACCCAAGATGGCTGCCACGAACATAACGATGCTGAGGCGTAGCTGACTTGGTTTTGCCTATTTTTGTTAGTGGAGACTGACAAGAATCCATTCTTCTAAGTATCATCTCACCATGATTTTTCCATTGTTTAAAAATGCAGGAAAATTTTGCAAGTTAGCATTATAATTAGTAGCTGGAGGGTACTTTTTTTTTTTTGTGGGGTCAGTGTGGATGGGTTGGTCAGGCCATCTGTCAATTCACTGGTTCGTTTTTATTATCCCCAAGGAGGAGAAGTGGGCATGTGTTTGGCACGTGAAAAGTGCGGATTCTGTGTCAGAGAATTAAACAGGATCCGCATGGTCATCTCATTCCTTTAAGAATCCTTTGCTTCATCAGCTGGGATTCCACCATGTTTCTATATACTCCTCTATGCGTGGGCACAGGTACCTGGCTTGTTCCAAGAAGTATGCCGCAGAGCTTTTCAATTAACCACTACGTTGAAAAATATTTGCAGGTGTTCAGCGTTTCACCATAATTTTGATAACGTTTATATGTGCATCCTGAAACCGAAGAAGGCTGCCACGAACATAACGATGCTGAGGAGTAGCTGACTTGGTGTGGTCTATTTTTGTTAGTGGAGACAGACAAGAAGCCATTCTTCTAAGTATCATCCCACCACCATTTTTGCATTGTTTTAAAATGCAGGGAAATTTTGCAAGTTAGCATTATAATTAGTAGCTGGAGGGTACGTTTTTTTTTTGTGTGTGTGGTCGATGTGGATGGGGGGGTCAGGCCCTCTGTCAGTTCGCTGGTTAGTTTTTATTATCCCCAGAGAGGAGAAGTGGGCATGTGTTTGGCAGGTGAAAAGGGCGAATTCTGTTTCAGAGAATTAACGATGATCCCCATGGTCATCCCGTTTCTTTAATAATCCTTAACTTCATCAGCTGGAAATCCACCATGGTTGTATATACTCCTCTGCGCGTGGGAACAGGTAACTGGCTTGTTCCAAGAAGTATGCCACAGAGCTTTTCAATTAACCAGTACGTTGAAAATTATTTGTAGGTGTTCAGCGTTTCACCATAATTGTGATAACGTTTGTTTGGGCCTCCTGAAACCCAAGAAGGCTGCGACGGACATAACTATGCTGAGGAGTAGCTGACTTGGTGTTGCCTATTTTTGTTAGTGGAGACTGACAAGAAGCCATTCTTCTAAGTATCATCCCACCACCATTTTTCCATTGTTTTAAAATGCAGGGTAATTTTGCAAGTTAGCATTATAATTAGTAGCTGGAGGGTACGGTTTTTTATTGTGTGTGGTCGATGTGGATGGGGGGGTCAGGCCCTCTGTCAGTTCGCTGGTTAGTTTTTATTATCCCCAGAGAGGAGAAGTGGGCATGTGTTTGGCAGGTGAAAAGGGCGGATTCTGTTTCAGAGAATTAACGATGATCCCCATGGTCATACCGTTCCTTTAATAATCCTTAACTTCATCAGCTGGAAATCCACCATGGTTCTATATACTCCTCTTTGCGTGGGAACAGGTAACTGGCTTGTTCCAAGAAGTATGCCGCAGAGCTTTTCAATTAACCAGTACGTTGAAAATTATTTGCAGGTGTTCAGCGTTTCACCATAATTGTGATGACGTTTGTTTGTGCCTCCTGAAACCCAAGAAGGCTGCCATGAACATAACTATGCTGAGGAGTAGCTGACTTGGTGTTGCCTATTTTTGTTAGTGGAGACAGACAAGAAGCCATTCTTCTAAGTATCATCCCACCACCATTTTTGCATTGTTTTAAAATGCAGGGAAATTTTGCAAGTTAGCATTATATTTAGTAGCTGGAGGGTACGGTTTGTTTTTGTGTGTGGTCGATGTGGATGGGGGGGTCAGGCCCTCTGTCAGTTCACTGGTTAGTTTTTATTATCCCCAGAGAGGAGAAGTGGGCATGTGTTTGGCAGGTGAAAAGTGCCGGTTCTGTTTCAGAGAATTTAACAGGATCCGCATGGTCATCTCATTCCTTTAAGGATCCTTTGCTTCATCAGCTGGGATTCCACCATGTTTCTATATACTCCTCTATGCGTGGGCACAGGTACCTGGCTTGTTCCAAGAAGTATGCCGCAGAGCTTTTCAATTAACCACTACGTTGAAAATTATTTGCAGGTTTTCAGCGTTTCACCATAATTTTGATAACGTTTGTATGTGCCTCCTGAAACCGAGGAAGGCTGCGACGGACATAACTATGCTGAGGAGTAGCTGACTTGGTGTTGCCTATTTTTGTTAGTGGAGACAGACAAGAAGCCATTCTTCTAAGTATCATCCCACCACCATTTTTGCATTGTTTTAAAATGCAGGGAAATTTTGCAAGTTAGCATTATAATTAGTAGCTGGAGGGTACGGTTTTTTTTTTGTGTGTGTGGTCGATGTGGATGGGGGGGTCAGGCCCTCTGTCAGTTCGCTGGTTAGTTTTTATTGTCCCCAGAGAGGAGAAGTGGGCATGTGTTTGGCAGGTGAAAAGGGCGGATTCTGTTTCAGAGAATTAACGGTGATCCCATGGTCATCCGTTCCTTTAATAATCCTTTACTTCATCAGCTGGAAATCGACCATGGCTCTATATACTCCTCTTTGCGTGGGAACAGGTAACTGCCTTGTTCCAAGAGGTATGCCGCAGAGCTTTTCAATTAACCAGTACGTTGAAAATTATTTGCAGGTGTTCAGCGTTTCACCATAATTGTGATAACGTTTGTTTGTGCCTCCTGAAACCCAAGAAGGCTGCGACGGACATAACTATGCTGAGGAGTAGCTGACTTGGTGTTGCCTATTTTTGTTAGTGGAGACTGACAAGAAGCCATTCTTCTAAGTATCATCCCACCACCATTTTTCCATTGTTTTAAAATGCAGGGTAATTTTGCAAGTTAGCATTATAATTAGTAGCTGGAGGGTACGGTTTTTTTTTTGTGTGTGGTCGATGTGGATGGGGGGGTCAGGCCCTCTGTCAGTTCGCTGGTTAGTTTTTATTATCCCCAGAGAGGAGAAGTGGGCATGTGTTTGGCAGGTGAAAAGGGCGGATTCTGTTTCAGAGAATTAACGATGATCCCCATGGTCATCCCGTTCCTTTAATAATCCTTAACTTCATCAGCTGGAAATCCACCATGGTTCTATATACTCCTCTTTGCGTGGGAACAGGTAACTGGCTTGTTCCAAGAAGTATGCCGCAGAGCTTTTCAATTAACCAGTACGTTCAAAATTATTTGCAGGTGTTCAGCGTTTCACCATAATTGTGATGACGTTTGTTTGTGCCTCCTGAAACCCAAGAAGGCTGCCATGAACATAACTATGCTGAGGAGTAGCTGACTTGGTGTTGCCTATTTTTGTTAGTGGAGACAGACAAGAAGCCATTCTTCTAAGTATCATCCCACCACCATTTTTGCATTGTTTTAAAATGCAGGGAAATTTTGCAAGTTAGCATTATATTTAGTAGCTGGAGGGTACGGTTTGTTTTTGTATGTGGTCGATGTGGATGGGGGGGTCAGGCCCTCTGTCAGTTCACTGGTTAGTTTTTATTATCCCCAGAGAGGAGAAGTGGGCATGTGTTTGGCAGGTGAAAAGTGCCGGTTCTGTTTCAGAGAATTTAACAGGATCCGCATGTCATCTCATTCCTTTAAGGATCCTTTGCTTCATCAGCTGGGATTCCACCATGTTTCTATATACTCCTCTATGCGTGGGCACAGGTACCTGGCTTGTTCCAAGAAGTATTCCGCAGAGCTTTTCAATTAACCACTACGTTGAAAATTATTTGCAGGTTTTCAGCGTTTCACCATAATTTTGATAACGTTTGTATGTGCCTCCTGAAACCCAAGAAGGCTGCGACGGATATAACTATGCTGAGGAGTAGCTGACTTGGGGTTGCCTATTTTTGTTACTGGAGACAGACAAGAAGCCATTCTTCTAAGTATCATCCCACCACCATTTTTCCATTGTTTTAAAATGCAGGGAAATTTTGCAAGTTAGCATTATAATTAGTAGCTGAGGGTACGGTTTTTTTTTTGTGTGTGTGGTCGATGTGGATGGGGGGGTCAGGCCCTCTGTCAGTTCGCTGGTTAGTTTTTATTTTCCCCAGAGAGGAGAAGTGGGCATGTGTTTGGCAGGTGAAAAGGGCGGATTCTGTTTCAGAGAATTAACGGTGATCCCCATGGTCATCCCGTCCTTTAATAATCCTTTACTTCATCAGCTGGAAATCGACCATGGCTCTATATACTCCTCTTTGCGTGGGAACAGGTAACTGGCTTGTTCCAAGAGGTATGCCTCAGAGCTTTTCAATTAACCAGTATGTTGAAAATATTTATTTATGCAGGTGTT
>NW_027182914.1:622500-627500 GCF_041146395.1 Eulemur rufifrons | reverse complement strand
ATCCTAACGTTAATGCATAACCCATTTCCTGAGAACAACCCCTATCCCATAATTCTAACCCTATCTCCTAGTCATCACTGTGACACCTAATCCCTAACCGTAATTGTAAACCGCTAACCCTAACCGTAACCCTACCTACAAACCTAACACTGACAGTAAACCTTACTTCTAACCCCAACGCTATGCCCAACAAAAACCCTACCCTTGACCCTAACCCTTCACCCTAACCCCTAAGCCTTACCCTAACCCTTAACCCTAATCCTAATCCTAACCATTAAACCTAACCCTAGCTCTTAAAGCTAACCCTAAACCTTACCCTCACGACTAGACCTAACCCTGACACTAACCTAACACCTAACCCTAACCAGAACCCCTAATGCTAACCCTGAACCCTATCGCTAACCCTAGCAGTAACTTTAACCCTAAACCTAAGCCCAACCCGAAACCCTAATCCTATCCTTTTACCCTAAAACTAACCCCTAAACCTAACCCCTATACCTCACCCTAACTCTAACCCCAATCTTAATTCTAACCATACCCCTTCATAAAACACTAACTCCTAACCGCTAACCCTAACACTAACCAAAAACCCTAATCACTAATGCCTAACCCTTACGCTTAACCTTTACCCTAACCGTTAACCCTCACCCTAAATCTTAATACTGACCCTAACCTTAACCTTTAACTCTAAGCCTAACCCTTAACCCTACAGTAAGGAAGACCCTTAATGCTAATGGGATCCCTTATCCCTAACCCTAACACTACAGCTAAAATAACCCTAACCTTTGATCCTTAAACCTAACCCCTAACACTTACTTTAACCCCAAACCCTAACCCTAATCCTAAGCATTAAACCTAACCCTATCTCTGAACCCTAACGCTAGCCCTTACCCTAAGGCCTAGATCTAACCCTAAGTCTAACCTACCGCCTAATCCTAACCTTAAGCCCTAATGCTAACTCTAACCCTGAACCCTAAACCTACCCGTAACCCTTAACACTAACCCTATCCGTGAACCTTAACCCTGACCCTAACCAATACCCGCACCCAAGCATTTAACCCTGACCCTAAACCTAATCCTTAATGCTAACCCTAACACTAAACCCTAACCCTAAGCCCAACCCTTATCCCTAATCCTATCCCCTAACCCTAACCCTAAGCCTAACCCTAATGCTACCCCCTAAACGTAACCCTAACCGTGACCAGTAAACCTAACCCTAACCTCTAACACAAACCATAGCACATAACTCTAACCCTAAAACTAACCCTAACCCTAACCCTAACCCTAAACCCTAACTCTTTTTTTTTTTTTTTTTTTTTTTTTTTTTTGTTGAGACAGAGTGTCACTTTGTTGCCCAGGCTAGAGTGAGTGCCGTGGCGTCAGTTTAGCTCACAGCAACCTCAAACTCCTGGGCTCAAGCGATCCTACTGCCTCAGCCTCCCGAGTAGCTGGGACTACAGGCATGCGCCACTATGCCCGGCTAATTTTTTCTATATAGATTTTTAGGTGTCCATATAATGTCTTTCTATTATTAGTAGAGACGGGGTCTCGCTCAGGCTGGTCTCGAACTCCTGACCTTGAGCAATCCACCCGCCTCGGCCTCCCAGAGTGCTAGGATTACAGGCGTGAGCCACCGCGCCCGGCCTAAACCCTAACTCTTAACCTTAACACTAAGAGTTAACTCTCACGCTAACCTTTAATCCTAACCCTAATCCTAATCCTCAACCCTAAACCTAACACTTAACCCTAACCCTGTACCAAACCCTAACCCCTCATCTTAACCCTAACCGTAAACCTCAACCCTAAACCAAAGTGTAACCGTTAAACCTAAGAGTAACCTTTATCCCTAACCCTAATCCCTAACCCTAAGCCCTCACCCTAACACTAAACTTCATCCTTAACCCTAACCATAATCCTAACCCTAAATCTAATTCTCAGACTTCTTGCTTTCTTAGAGTTTAGAAAGCCTGCAATCCTCCCATGCCATTCGTGAAAGGAGGCTCTACCACTGCGTCCTGCATGAAACCCACGGGCTCATACCCAGAGTATGATAGAGTGGGTTCCCGGGTACAATCCCAGCCCCCTAAACTCCCCCAGCCCGCCCAATGCAGACAGGGCCCGTGCACTAAGCATAAACAATACCTTTAACAGATAACCCTAACCCTGAACATAGCACCCAACCCTGTTCCTATTTCTCCCCTTAACACGTAAACCTCACCGTGCGCCTAACTTTAACCTCTTATCCTAACTTTAATGCATAACCCATTTCCTGAGACAACCCCTATCCCATAATTCTAACCCTATCTCCTAGTCATCACTGTGACACCTAATCCCTAACCCTAATTCTAAACCGCTAACCCTAACCGTAACCCTACCTACAACCCTGACACTGACAGTAACCCTTACTTCTAACCCCAACGCTATGCCTAACAAAAACCCTAACCCTTGACCCTAACCCTTCACCCTAACCCCTAAGCCTTACCCTAACCCTTAACCCTAATCCTAATCCTAACCATTAAACCTAACCCTAGCTCTTAAAGGTAACCCTAAACCTTACCCTCACGACTAGACCTAACCCTGACACTAACCTAACACCTAACCCTAACCAGAACCCCTAAAGCTAACCCTGAACCCTATCCCTAACCCTAGCAGTAAACTTTAACCCTAAACCTACGCCCAACCCATAACCCTAATCCTATCCTTTTACCCTAAAACTAACCCCTAAACCTAACCCTATACCTCACCCTAACTCTAAACCCAATCCTAATTCTAACCATACCCCTTCATAAAACACTAACTCCTAACCGCTAACCCTAACACTAACCAAAAACCCTAATCACTAATCCCTAACCCTAACGCTTAACCTTTACCCTAACCGTTAACCCTAACCCTAAATCTTAACACTGACTCTAACCTTAACCTTTAACTCTAAGCCTAACCCTTAACCCTACAGTAAGGAAGACCCTTAATGCTAATGGGATCCCTTATCCCTAACCCTAACACTACAGCTAAAAATAACCCTAACCTTTGATCCTTAAACCTAACCACTAACACTTACTTTAACCCCAAACCCTAACCCTAATCCTAAGCATTAAACCTAACCCTATCTCTTAACCCTAACGCTAGCCCTTACCCTAACGCCTAGATCTAACCCTAAATCTAACCTACCGCCTAATCCTAACCTTAAGCCCTAATGCTAACTCTAACCCTGAACCCTAAACCTACCCGTAACCCTTAACACTAACCCTGTCCGTGAACCTTAACCCTGACCCTAACCATTACCCGCACCCAAGCATTTAACCCTGACCCTTCCCCTAATCCTTAATGATAACCCTAACACTAAACCCTAACCCAAAGCCCAACACTTATCCCTAATCCTATCCCTTAACCCTAACCCTAACCCTAATGCTACCCCCTAAACGTAACCCTAACCATGACCAGTAAACCTAACCCTAACCTCTAACACAAACCATAGCACATAACTCTAACCCTAAAACAAACCCTAACCCTATCCCTAAACCCTAACTCTTAACCTTAACCCTAAGCGTTAACTCTCACGCTAACCTTCAATCCTAACCCTAATCCTAATCTTCAACACTAAAACTAACACTTAACCCTAACCCTGTACCAAACCCTAACCCCTCATCTTAACCCTAACCGTAAACCTCAACCCTAAACCAAAGTGTAGCCGTTAAACCTAAGAGTAGCCTTTAACCCTAACCCTAATCCCTAACCCTAAGCTCTCACCCTAACACTAAATTTCATCCTTAACCCTAACCATAATCCTACCCTAAATCTCATTCTCAGACTTCTTGTTTCTTAGAGTTTGGAAAGCCTGCAATCCTCCCATGCCATGCATGAAAGGAGGCTCTACCACTGTGTCCTGCATGAAACCCACGGGCCCATACCCAGAGTATGATAGAGTGGGTTCCCGGGTACAATCCGAGCCCCCTAAACTCCCCCCGCCCGCCCAATGCAGACAGGGCCCGTGCGCTAAGCATAAACAATACCTTTAACAGATAACCCTAACCCTGAACATAACAACCAACCCTGTTCCTCTTTCTCCCCTTAACACGTAAACCTCACCGTGCGCCTAACTTTAACCTCTTATCCTAACGTTAATGCATAACCCATTTCCTGAGAAAAACCCCTATCCCATAATAATAACCCTATCTCCTAGTCATCACTGTGACACCTAATCCCTAACCCTAATTCTAAACCGCTAACCCTAACCGTAACCCTACCTACAACCCTAACACTGACAGTAACCCTTACTTCTAACCCCAACGCTATGCCTAACAAAAACCCTAACCCTTGACCCTAACCCTTCACCCTAACCCCTAAGCCTTACCCTAATCCTTAACCCTAATCCTAATCCTAACCATTAAACCTAACCCTAGCTCTTAAAGCTGACCCTAAACCTTACCCTCACGACTAGACCTAACCCTGACACTAACCTAACACCTAACCCTAACCAGAACCCCTAAAGCTAACCCTGAACCCTATCCCTAACCCTAGCAGTAAACTTTAACCCTAAACCTAAGCCCAACCCGTAACCCTAATCCTATCCTTTTACCCTAAAACTAACCCCTAAACCTAACCCCTATACCTCACCCTAACTCTAACCCCAATCCTAATTCTAACCATACCCCTTCATAAAACACTAACTCCTAACCGCTAACCCTAACACTAACCAGAAAACCTAATCACTAATCCCTAACCCTAACGCTTAACCTTTACCCTAACCGTTAACCCTCACCCTAAATCTTAACACTGACCCTAACCTTAACCTTTAACTCTAAGCCTAACCCTTAACCCTACAGTAAGGAAGACCCTTAATGCTAATGGGATCCCTTATCCCTAACAATAACACTACAGCTAAAAATAACCCTAACCTTGGATCCTTAAACCTAACCCCTAACACTTACTTTAACCCCAAACCCTAACCCTAATCCTAAGCATTAAACCTAACCCTATCTCTTAACCCTAACCCTAGCCCT
>NW_027182914.1:602500-607500 GCF_041146395.1 Eulemur rufifrons | reverse complement strand
AAGGGTAACCTTTAACCCTAACCCTATTCCCTAACCCTAAGCCCTCACCTAACACTAAACTTCATCCTTAACCCTAACCATAATCCTACCCCTAAATCTAATTCTCAGACTTCATGCTTTCTTAGAGTTTAGAAAGCCTGCAATCCTCCCATGCCATGCGTGAAAGGAGGCTCTACCACTGCGTCCTGCATGAAACCCACGGGCCCATACCCAGAGTATGATAGAGTGGGTTCCCGAGTACAATCCCAGCCCCCTAAACTCGCCCCGCCCGCCCAATGCAGACAGGGCCCGTGCGCTAAGCATAAACAATACCTTTAACAGATAACCCTAACCCTGAACATAACACCCAACCCTGTTCCTATTTCTCCCCTTAACACGTAAACCTCACCGTGCGCCTAACTTTAACCTCTTATCCTAACGTTAATGCATAACCCATTTCCTGAGAACAACCCCTATCCCATAATTCTAACCCTATCTCCTAGTCATCACTGTGACACCTAATCCCTAACCCTAATTCTAAACCGCTAACCCTAACCGTAACCCTACCTACAAACCTAACACTGACAGTAAACCTTACTTCTAACCCCAACGCTATGCCCAACAAAAACCCTACCCTTGACCCTAACCCTTCACCCTAACCCCTAAGCCTTACCCTAACCCTTAACCCTAATCCTAATCCTAACCATTAAACCTAACCCTAGCTCTTAAAGCTAACCCTAAACCTTACCCTCACGACTAGACCTAACCCTGACACTAACCTAACACCTAACCCTAACCAGAACCCCTAATGCTAACCCTGAACCCTATCGCTAACCCTAGCAGTAACTTTAACCCTAAACCTAAGCCCAACCCGAAACCCTAATCCTATCCTTTTACCCTAAAACTAACCCCTAAACCTAACCCCTATACCTCACCCTAACTCTAACCCCAATCTTAATTCTAACCATACCCCTTCATAAAACACTAACTCCTAACCGCTAACCCTAACACTAACCAAAAACCCTAATCACTAATGCCTAACCCTTACGCTTAACCTTTACCCTAACCGTTAACCCTCACCCTAAATCTTAATACTGACCCTAACCTTAACCTTTAACTCTAAGCCTAACCCTTAACCCTACAGTAAGGAAGACCCTTAATGCTAATGGGATCCCTTATCCCTAACCCTAACACTACAGCTAAAAATAACCCTAACCTTTGATCCTTAAACCTAACCCCTAACACTTACTTTAACCCCAAACCCTAACCCTAATCCTAAGCATTAAACCTAACCCTATCTCTGAACCCTAACGCTAGCCCTTACCCTAAGGCCTAGATCTAACCCTAAGTCTAACCTACCGCCTAATCCTAACCTTAAGCCCTAATGCTAACTCTAACCCTGAACCCTAAACCTACCCGTAACCCTTAACACTAACCCTATCCGTGAACCTTAACCCTGACCCTAACCAATACCCGCACCCAAGCATTTAACCCTGACCCTAAACCTAATCCTTAATGCTAACACTAACACTAAACCCTAACCCTAAGCCCAACCCTTATCCCTAATCCTATCCCCTAACCCTAACCCTAAGCCTAACCCTAATGCTACCCCCTAAACGTAACCCTAACCGTGACCAGTAAACCTAACCCTAACCTCTAACACAAACCATAGCACATAACTCTAACCCTAAAACTAACCCTAACCCTAACCCTAACCCTAAACCCTAACTCTTTTTTTTTTTTTTTTTTTTTTTTTTGTTGAGACAGAGTGTCACTTTGTTGCCCAGGCTAGAGTGAGTGCCGTGGCGTCAGTTTAGCTCACAGCAACCTCAAACTCCTGGGCTCAAGCGATCCTACTGCCTCAGCCTCCCGAGTAGCTGGGACTACAGGCATGCGCCACTATGCCCGGCTAATTTTTTCTATATAGATTTTTAGGTGTCCATATAATGTCTTTCTATTATTAGTAGAGACGGGGTCTCGCTCAGGCTGGTCTCGAACTCCTGACCTTGAGCAATCCACCCGCCTCGGCCTCCCAGAGTGCTAGGATTACAGGCGTGAGCCACCGCGCCCGGCCTAAACCCTAACCCTTAACCTTAACACTAAGAGTTAACTCTCACGCTAACCTTTAATCCTAACCCTAATCCTAATCCTCAACCCTAAACCTAACACTTAACCCTAACCCTGTACCAAACCCTAACCCCTCATCTTAACCCTAACCGTAAACCTCAACCCTAAACCAAAGTGTAACCGTTAAACCTAAGAGTAACCTTTATCCCTAACCCTAATCCCTAACCCTAAGCCCTCACCCTAACACTAAACTTCATCCTTAACCCTAACCATAATCCTAACCCTAAATCTAATTCTCAGACTTCTTGCTTTCTTAGAGTTTAGAAAGCCTGCAATCCTCCCATGCCATTCGTGAAAGGAGGCTCTACCACTGCGTCCTGCATGAAACCCACGGGCTCATACCCAGAGTATGATAGAGTGGGTTCCCGGGTACAATCCCAGCCCCCTAAACTCCCCCAGCCCGCCCAATGCAGACAGGGCCCGTGCACTAAGCATAAACAATACCTTTAACAGATAACCCTAACCCTGAACATAGCACCCAACCCTGTTCCTATTTCTCCCCTTAACACGTAAACCTCACCGTGCGCCTAACTTTAACCTCTTATCCTAACTTTAATGCATAACCCATTTCCTGAGACAACCCCTATCCCATAATTCTAACCCTATCTCCTAGTCATCACTGTGACACCTAATCCCTAACCCTAATTCTAAACCGCTAACCCTAACCGTAACCCTACCTACAACCCTGACACTGACAGTAACCCTTACTTCTAACCCCAACGCTATGCCTAACAAAAACCCTAACCCTTGACCCTAACCCTTCACCCTAACCCCTAAGCCTTACCCTAACCCTTAACCCTAATCCTAATCCTAACCATTAAACCTAACCCTAGCTCTTAAAGGTAACCCTAAACCTTACCCTCACGACTAGACCTAACCCTGACACTAACCTAACACCTAACCCTAACCAGAACCCCTAAAGCTAACCCTGAACCCTATCCCTAACCCTAGCAGTAAACTTTAACCCTAAACCTACGCCCAACCCATAACCCTAATCCTATCCTTTTACCCTAAAACTAACCCCTAAACCTAACCCTATACCTCACCCTAACTCTAAACCCAATCCTAATTCTAACCATACCCCTTCATAAAACACTAACTCCTAACCGCTAACCCTAACACTAACCAAAAACCCTAATCACTAATCCCTAACCCTAACGCTTAACCTTTACCCTAACCGTTAACCCTAACCCTAAATCTTAACACTGACTCTAACCTTAACCTTTAACTCTAAGCCTAACCCTTAACCCTACAGTAAGGAAGACCCTTAATGCTAATGGGATCCCTTATCCCTAACCCTAACACTACAGCTAAAAATAACCCTAACCTTTGATCCTTAAACCTAACCACTAACACTTACTTTAACCCCAAACCCTAACCCTAATCCTAAGCATTAAACCTAACCCTATCTCTTAACCCTAACGCTAGCCCTTACCCTAACGCCTAGATCTAACCCTAAATCTAACCTACCGCCTAATCCTAACCTTAAGCCCTAATGCTAACTCTAACCCTGAACCCTAAACCTACCCGTAACCCTTAACACTAACCCTGTCCGTGAACCTTAACCCTGACCCTAACCATTACCCGCACCCAAGCATTTAACCCTGACCCTTCCCCTAATCCTTAATGATAACCCTAACACTAAACCCTAACCCAAAGCCCAACACTTATCCCTAATCCTATCCCTTAACCCTAACCCTAACCCTAATGCTACCCCCTAAACGTAACCCTAACCATGACCAGTAAACCTAACCCTAACCTCTAACACAAACCATAGCACATAACTCTAACCCTAAAACTAACCCTAACCCTATCCCTAAACCCTAACTCTTAACCTTAACCCTAAGCGTTAACTCTCACGCTAACCTTTAATCCTAACCCTAATCCTAATCTTCAACACTAAAACTAACACTTAACCCTAACCCTGTACCAAACCCTAACCCCTCATCTTAACCCTAACCGTAAACCTCAACCCTAAACCAAAGTGTAGCCGTTAAACCTAAGAGTAGCCTTTAACCCTAACCCTAATCCCTAACCCTAAGCTCTCACCCTAACACTAAATTTCATCCTTAACCCTAACCATAATCCTACCCTAAATCTCATTCTCAGACTTCTTGTTTCTTAGAGTTTGGAAAGCCTGCAATCCTCCCATGCCATGCATGAAAGGAGGCTCTACCACTGTGTCCTGCATGAAACCCACGGGCCCATACCCAGAGTATGATAGAGTGGGTTCCCGGGTACAATCCGAGCCCCCTAAACTCCCCCCGCCCGCCCAATGCAGACAGGGCCCGTGCGCTAAGCATAAACAATACCTTTAACAGATAACCCTAACCCTGAACATAACAACCAACCCTGTTCCTCTTTCTCCCCTTAACACGTAAACCTCACCGTGCGCCTAACTTTAACCTCTTATCCTAACGTTAATGCATAACCCATTTCCTGAGAAAAACCCCTATCCCATAATAATAACCCTATCTCCTAGTCATCACTGTGACACCTAATCCCTAACCCTAATTCTAAACCGCTAACCCTAACCGTAACCCTACCTACAACCCTAACACTGACAGTAACCCTTACTTCTAACCCCAACGCTATGCCTAACAAAAACCCTAACCCTTGACCCTAACCCTTCACCCTAACCCCTAAGCCTTACCCTAATCCTTAACCCTAATCCTAATCCTAACCATTAAACCTAACCCTAGCTCTTAAAGCTGACCCTAAACCTTACCCTCACGACTAGACCTAACCCTGACACTAACCTAACACCTAACCCTAACCAGAACCCCTAAAGCTAACCCTGAACCCTATCCCTAACCCTAGCAGTAAACTTTAACCCTAAACCTAAGCCCAACCCGTAACCCTAATCCTATCCTTTTACCCTAAAACTAACCCCT
>NW_027182914.1:587500-592500 GCF_041146395.1 Eulemur rufifrons | reverse complement strand
CCTGAGAACAACCCCTATCCCATAATTCTAACCCTATCTCCTAGTCATCACTGTGACACCTAATCTCTAACCCTAATTCTAAACCGCTAACCCTAACCGTAACCCTACCTACAACCCTAACACTGACAGTAACCCTTACTTCTAACCCCAACGCTATGCCTAACAAAAACCCTAACCCTTCACCCTAACCCTTCACCCTAACCCCTAAGCCTTACCCTAACCCTTAACCCTAATCCTAATCCTAACCATTAAACCTAACCCTAGCTCTTAAAGCTAACCCTAAACCTTACCCTCACGACTAGACCTAATCCTGACACTAACCTAACACCTAACCCTAACCAGAACCCCTAAAGCTAACCCTGAACCCTATCCCTAACCCTAGCAGTAAACTTTAACCCTAAACCTAAGCCCAACCCGTAACCCTAATCCTATTCTTTTACTCTAAAACTAACCCCTAAACCTAACCCCTATACCTCACCCTAACTCTAACCCCAATCCTAATTCTAACCATACCCCTTCATAAAACACTAACTCCTAACCGCTAACCCTAACACTAACCAAAATCCCTAATCACTAATCCCTAACCCTAACGCTTAACCTTTACCCTAACCGTTAACCCTCACCCTAAATCTTAACACTGACCCTAACCTGAACCTTTAACTCTAAGCCTATCCCTTAACCCTACAGTAAGGAAGACCCTTAATGCTAATGGGATCCCTTATCCCTAACCCTAACACTACAGCTAAAAATAACCCTAACCTTTGATCCTGAAACCTAACCCCTAACACTTACTTTAACCCCAAACCCTAACCCTAATCCTAAGCATTAAACCTAACCCTATCTCTTAACCCTAACGCTAGCCCTTACCCGAACGCCTACATCTAACCCTAAATCGAACCTACCGCCTAATCCTAACCTTAAGCCCTAATGCTAACTCTAACCCTGAACCCTAAACCTACTCGTAACGCTTAACACTAACCCTATCCGTGAACCTTAACCCTGACCCTAACCATTACCCGCACCCAAGCATTTAACCCTGACCCTACCCCTAATCCTTAATGATAACCCTAACACTAAACCCTAACCCTAAGCCCAACACTTATCCCTAATCCTATCCCTTAACCCTAACCATAAGCCTAACCCTAATGCTACCCCCTAAACCTAACCCTAGCCGTGACCAGTAAACCTAACCCTAACCTCTAACACAAACCATAGCACATAACTCTAACTCTAAAACTAACCCTGATCCTAACCCTAAACCCTAACTCTTAACCTTAACCCTAAGCGTTAACTCTCACGCTAACCTTTAATCCTAACCCTAATCCTAATCTTCAACCCTAAACCTAACACTTAATCCTAACCCTGTACCAAACCCTAACCCCTCATCTTAACCCTAACCGTAAACCTCAACCCTAAACCAAAGTGTAACCGTTAAACCTAAGGGTAACCTTTAACCCTAACCCTATTCCCTAACCCTAAGCCCTCACCTAACACTAAACTTCATCCTTAACCCTAACCATAATCCTACCCCTAAATCTAATTCTCAGACTTCATGCTTTCTTAGAGTTTAGAAAGCCTGCAATCCTCCCATGCCATGCGTGAAAGGAGGCTCTACCACTGCGTCCTGCATGAAACCCACGGGCCCATACCCAGAGTATGATAGAGTGGGTTCCCGAGTACAATCCCAGCCCCCTAAACTCCCCCCGCCCGCCCAATGCAGACAGGGCCCGTGCGCTAAGCATAAACAATACCTTTAACAGATAACCCTAACCCTGAACATAACACCCAACCCTGTTCCTATTTCTCCCCTTAACACGTAAACCTCACCGTGCGCCTAACTTTAACCTCTTATCCTAACGTTAATGCATAACCCATTTCCTGAGAACAACCCCTATCCCATAATTCTAACCCTATCTCCTAGTCATCACTGTGACACCTAATCCCTAACCCTAATTCTAAACCGCTAACCCTAACCGTAACCCTACCTACAAACCTAACACTGACAGTAAACCTTACTTCTAACCCCAACGCTATGCCCAACAAAAACCCTACCCTTGACCCTAACCCTTCACCCTAACCCCTAAGCCTTACCCTAACCCTTAACCCTAATCCTAATCCTAACCATTAAACCTAACCCTAGCTCTTAAAGCTAACCCTAAACCTTACCCTCACGACTAGACCTAACCCTGACACTAACCTAACACCTAACCCTAACCAGAACCCCTAATGCTAACCCTGAACCCTATCGCTAACCCTAGCAGTAACTTTAACCCTAAACCTAAGCCCAACCCGAAACCCTAATCCTATCCTTTTACCCTAAAACTAACCCCTAAACCTAACCCCTATACCTCACCCTAACTCTAACCCCAATCTTAATTCTAACCATACCCCTTCATAAAACACTAACTCCTAACCGCTAACCCTAACACTAACCAAAAACCCTAATCACTAATGCCTAACCCTTACGCTTAACCTTTACCCTAACCGTTAACCCTCACCCTAAATCTTAATACTGACCCTAACCTTAACCTTTAACTCTAAGCCTAACCCTTAACCCTACAGTAAGGAAGACCCTTAATGCTAATGGGATCCCTTATCCCTAACCCTAACACTACAGCTAAAAATAACCCTAACCTTTGATCCTTAAACCTAACCCCTAACACTTACTTTAACCCCAAACCCTAACCCTAATCCTAAGCATTAAACCTAACCCTATCTCTGAACCCTAACGCTAGCCCTTACCCTAAGGCCTAGATCTAACCCTAAGTCTAACCTACCGCCTAATCCTAACCTTAAGCCCTAATGCTAACTCTAACCCTGAACCCTAAACCTACCCGTAACCCTTAACACTAACCCTATCCGTGAACCTTAACCCTGACCCTAACCAATACCCGCACCCAAGCATTTAACCCTGACCCTAAACCTAATCCTTAATGCTAACACTAACACTAAACCCTAACCCTAAGCCCAACCCTTATCCCTAATCCTATCCCCTAACCCTAACCCTAAGCCTAACCCTAATGCTACCCCCTAAACGTAACCCTAACCGTGACCAGTAAACCTAACCCTAACCTCTAACACAAACCATAGCACATAACTCTAACCCTAAAACTAACCCTAACCCTAACCCTAACCCTAAACCCTAACTCTTTTTTTTTTTTTTTTTTTTTTTTTTTGTTGAGACAGAGTGTCACTTTGTTGCCCAGGCTAGAGTGAGTGCCGTGGCGTCAGTTTAGCTCACAGCAACCTCAAACTCCTGGGCTCAAGCGATCCTACTGCCTCAGCCTCCCGAGTAGCTGGGACTACAGGCATGCGCCACTATGCCCGGCTAATTTTTTCTATATAGATTTTTAGGTGTCCATATAATGTCTTTCTATTATTAGTAGAGACGGGGTCTCGCTCAGGCTGGTCTCGAACTCCTGACCTTGAGCAATCCACCCGCCTCGGCCTCCCAGAGTGCTAGGATTACAGGCGTGAGCCACCGCGCCCGGCCTAAACCCTAACCCTTAACCTTAACACTAAGAGTTAACTCTCACGCTAACCTTTAATCCTAACCCTAATCCTAATCCTCAACCCTAAACCTAACACTTAACCCTAACCCTGTACCAAACCCTAACCCCTCATCTTAACCCTAACCGTAAACCTCAACCCTAAACCAAAGTGTAACCGTTAAACCTAAGAGTAACCTTTATCCCTAACCCTAATCCCTAACCCTAAGCCCTCACCCTAACACTAAACTTCATCCTTAACCCTAACCATAATCCTAACCCTAAATCTAATTCTCAGACTTCTTGCTTTCTTAGAGTTTAGAAAGCCTGCAATCCTCCCATGCCATTCGTGAAAGGAGGCTCTACCACTGCGTCCTGCATGAAACCCACGGGCTCATACCCAGAGTATGATAGAGTGGGTTCCCGGGTACAATCCCAGCCCCCTAAACTCCCCCAGCCCGCCCAATGCAGACAGGGCCCGTGCACTAAGCATAAACAATACCTTTAACAGATAACCCTAACCCTGAACATAGCACCCAACCCTGTTCCTATTTCTCCCCTTAACACGTAAACCTCACCGTGCGCCTAACTTTAACCTCTTATCCTAACTTTAATGCATAACCCATTTCCTGAGACAACCCCTATCCCATAATTCTAACCCTATCTCCTAGTCATCACTGTGACACCTAATCCCTAACCCTAATTCTAAACCGCTAACCCTAACCGTAACCCTACCTACAACCCTGACACTGACAGTAACCCTTACTTCTAACCCCAACGCTATGCCTAACAAAAACCCTAACCCTTGACCCTAACCCTTCACCCTAACCCCTAAGCCTTACCCTAACCCTTAACCCTAATCCTAATCCTAACCATTAAACCTAACCCTAGCTCTTAAAGGTAACCCTAAACCTTACCCTCACGACTAGACCTAACCCTGACACTAACCTAACACCTAACCCTAACCAGAACCCCTAAAGCTAACCCTGAACCCTATCCCTAACCATAGCAGTAAACTTTAACCCTAAACCTACGCCCAACCCATAACCCTAATCCTATCCTTTTACCCTAAAACTAACCCCTAAACCTAACCCTATACCTCACCCTAACTCTAAACCCAATCCTAATTCTAACCATACCCCTTCATAAAACACTAACTCCTAACCGCTAACCCTAACACTAACCAAAAACCCTAATCACTAATCCCTAACCCTAACGCTTAACCTTTACCCTAACCGTTAACCCTAACCCTAAATCTTAACACTGACTCTAACCTTAACCTTTAACTCTAAGCCTAACCCTTAACCCTACAGTAAGGAAGACCCTTAATGCTAATGGGATCCCTTATCCCTAACCCTAACACTACAGCTAAAAATAACCCTAACCTTTGATCCTTAAACCTAACCACTAACACTTACTTTAACCCCAAACCCTAACCCTAATCCTAAGCATTAAACCTAACCCTATCTCTTAACCCTAACGCTAGCCCTTACCCTAACGCCTAGATCTAAC
>NW_027182914.1:560000-565000 GCF_041146395.1 Eulemur rufifrons | reverse complement strand
ACCTGAACCTTTAACTCTAAGCCTATCCCTTAACCCTACAGTAAGGAAGACCCTTAATGCTAATGGGATCCCTTATCCCTAACCCTAACACTACAGCTAAAAATAACCCTAACCTTTGATCCTGAAACCTAACCCCTAACACTTACTTTAACCCCAAACCCTAACCCTAATCCTAAGCATTAAACCTAACCCTATCTCTTAACCCTAACGCTAGCCCTTACCCTAACGCCTAGATCTAACCCTAAATCGAACCTACCGCCTAATCCTAACCTTAAGCCCTAATGCTAACTCTAACCCTGAACCCTAAACCTACTCGTAACGCTTAACACTAACCCTATCCGTGAACCTTAACCCTGACCCTAACCATTACCCGCACCCAAGCATTTAACCCTGACCCTACCCCTAATCCTTAATGATAACCCTAACACTAAACCCTAACCCTAAGCCCAACACTTATCCCTAATCCTATCCCTTAACCCTAACCATAAGCCTAACCCTAATGCTACCCCCTAAACCTAACCCTAGCCGTGACCAGTAAACCTAACCCTAACCTCTAACACAAACCATAGCACATAACTCTAACTCTAAAACTAACCCTGATCCTAACCCTAAACCCTAACTCTTAACCTTAACCCTAAGCGTTAACTCTCACGCTAACCTTTAATCCTAACCCTAATCCTAATCTTCAACCCTAAACCTAACACTTAATCCTAACCCTGTACCAAACCCTAACCCCTCATCTTAACCCTAACCGTAAACCTCAACCCTAAACCAAAGTGTAACCGTTAAACCTAAGGGTAACCTTTAACCCTAACCCTATTCACTAACCCTAAGCCCTCTCCTAACACTAAACTTCATCCTTAACCCTAACCAGAATCCTAAACCTAAATCTAATTCTCAGACTTCTTGCTTTCTTAGAGTTTAGAAAGCCTGCAATCCTCCCATGCCATGCGTGAAAGGAGGCTCTACCACTGCGTCCTGCATGAAACCCACGGGCCCATACCCAGAGTATGATAGAGTGGGTTCCCGGGTACAATCCCAGCCCCCTAAACTCCCCCCGCCCGCCCAATGCAGACAGGGCCCGTGCGCTAAGCATAAACAATACCTTTAACAGATAACCCTAACCCTGAACATAACACCCAACCCTGTTCCTATTTCTCCCCTTAACACGTAAACCTCACCGTGCGCCTAACTTTAACCTCTTATCCTAACGTTAATGCATAACCCATTTCCTGAGAACAACCCCTATCCCATAATTCTAACCCTATCTCCTAGTCATCACTGTGACACCTAATCCCTAACCGTAATTGTAAACCGCTAACCCTAACCGTAACCCTACCTACAAACCTAACACTGACAGTAAACCTTACTTCTAACCCCAACGCTATGCCCAACAAAAACCCTACCCTTGACCCTAACCCTTCACCCTAACCCCTAAGCCTTACCCTAACCCTTAACCCTAATCCTAATCCTAACCATTAAACCTAACCCTAGCTCTTAAAGCTAACCCTAAACCTTACCCTCACGACTAGACCTAACCCTGACACTAACCTAACACCTAACCCTAACCAGAACCCCTAATGCTAACCCTGAACCCTATCGCTAACCCTAGCAGTAACTTTAACCCTAAACCTAAGCCCAACCCGAAACCCTAATCCTATCCTTTTACCCTAAAACTAACCCCTAAACCTAACCCCTATACCTCACCCTAACTCTAACCCCAATCTTAATTCTAACCATACCCCTTCATAAAACACTAACTCCTAACCGCTAACCCTAACACTAACCAAAAACCCTAATCACTAATGCCTAACCCTTACGCTTAACCTTTACCCTAACCGTTAACCCTCACCCTAAATCTTAATACTGACCCTAACCTTAACCTTTAACTCTAAGCCTAACCCTTAACCCTACAGTAAGGAAGACCCTTAATGCTAATGGGATCCCTTATCCCTAACCCTAACACTACAGCTAAAAATAACCCTAACCTTTGATCCTTAAACCTAACCCCTAACACTTACTTTAACCCCAAACCCTAACCCTAATCCTAAGCATTAAACCTAACCCTATCTCTGAACCCTAACGCTAGCCCTTACCCTAAGGCCTAGATCTAACCCTAAGTCTAACCTACCGCCTAATCCTAACCTTAAGCCCTAATGCTAACTCTAACCCTGAACCCTAAACCTACCCGTAACCCTTAACACTAACCCTATCCGTGAACCTTAACCCTGACCCTAACCAATACCCGCACCCAAGCATTTAACCCTGACCCTAAACCTAATCCTTAATGCTAACACTAACACTAAACCCTAACCCTAAGCCCAACCCTTATCCCTAATCCTATCCCCTAACCCTAACCCTAAGCCTAACCCTAATGCTACCCCCTAAACGTAACCCTAGCCGTGACCAGTAAACCTAACCCTAACCTCTAACACAAACCATAGCACATAACTCTAACCCTAAAACTAACCCTAACCCTAACCCTAACCCTAAACCCTAACTCTTTTTTTTTTTTTTTTTTTTTTTTTTTTTTTTTGTTGAGACAGAGTGTCACTTTGTTGCCCAGGCTAGAGTGAGTGCCGTGGCGTCAGTTTAGCTCACAGCAACCTCAAACTCCTGGGCTCAAGCGATCCTACTGCCTCAGCCTCCCGAGTAGCTGGGACTACAGGCATGCGCCACTATGCCCGGCTAATTTTTTCTATATAGATTTTTAGGTGTCCATATAATGTCTTTCTATTATTAGTAGAGACGGGGTCTCGCTCAGGCTGGTCTCGAACTCCTGACCTTGAGCAATCCACCCGCCTCGGCCTCCCAGAGTGCTAGGATTACAGGCGTGAGCCACCGCGCCCGGCCTAAACCCTAACTCTTAACCTTAACACTAAGAGTTAACTCTCACGCTAACCTTTAATCCTAACCCTAATCCTAATCCTCAACCCTAAACCTAACACTTAACCCAAACCCTGTACCAAACCCTAACCCCTCATCTTAACCCTAACCGTAAACCTCAACCCTAAACCAAAGTGTAACCGTTAAACCTAAGACTAACCTTTATCCCTAACCCTAATCCCTAACCCTAAGCCCTCACCCTAACACTAAACTTCATCCTTAACCCTAACCATAATCCTAACCCTAAATCTAATTCTCAGACTTCTTGCTTTCTTAGAGTTTAGAAAGCCTGCAATCCTCCCATGCCATTCGTGAAAGCAGGCTCTACCACTGCGTCCTGCATGAAACCCACGGGCTCATACCCAGAGTATGATAGAGTGGGTTCCCGGGTACAATCCCAGCCCCCTAAACTCCCCCAGCCCGCCCAATGCAGACAGGGCCCGTGCACTAAGCATAAACAATACCTTTAACAGATAACCCTAACCCTGAACATAGCACCCAACCCTGTTCCTATTTCTCCCCTTAACACGTAAACCTCACCGTGCGCCTAACTTTAACCTCTTATCCTAACTTTAATGCATAACCCATTTCCTGAGACAACCCCTATCCCATAATTCTAACCCTATCTCCTAGTCATCACTGTGACACCTAATCCCTAACCCTAATTCTAAACCGCTAACCCTAACCGTAACCCTACCTACAACCCTGACACTGACAGTAACCCTTACTTCTAACCCCAACGCTATGCCTAACAAAAACCCTAACCCTTGACCCTAACCCTTCACCCTAACCCCTAAGCCTTACCCTAACCCTTAACCCTAATCCTAATCCTAACCATTAAACCTAACCCTAGCTCTTAAAGGTAACCCTAAACCTTACCCTCACGACTAGACCTAACCCTGACACTAACCTAACACCTAACCCTAACCAGAACCCCTAAAGCTAACCCTGAACCCTATCCCTAACCCTAGCAGTAAACTTTAACCCTAAACCTACGCCCAACCCATAACCCTAATCCTATCCTTTTACCCTAAAACTAACCCCTAAACCTAACCCTATACCTCACCCTAACTCTAAACCCAATCCTAATTCTAACCATACCCCTTCATAAAACACTAACTCCTAACCGCTAACCCTAACACTAACCAAAAACCCTAATCACTAATCCCTAACCCTAACGCTTAACCTTTACCCTAACCGTTAACCCTCACCCTAAATCTTAACACTGACTCTAACCTTAACCTTTAACTCTAAGCCTAACCCTTAACCCTACAGTAAGGAAGACCCTTAATGCTAATGGGATCCCTTATCCCTAACCCTAACACTACAGCTAAAAATAACCCTAACCTTTGATCCTTAAACCTAACCACTAACACTTACTTTAACCCCAAACCCTAACCCTAATCCTAAGCTTTAAACCTAACCCTATCTCTTAACCCTAACGCTAGCCCTTACCCTAACGCCTAGATCTAACCCTAAATCTAACCTACCGCCTAATCCTAACCTTAAGCCCTAATGCTAACTCTAACCCTGAACCCTAAACCTACCCGTAACCCTTAACACTAACCCTGTCCGTGAACCTTAACCCTGACCCTAACCATTACCCGCACCCAAGCATTTAACCCTGACCCTTCCCCTAATCCTTAATGATAACCCTAACACTAAACCCTAACCCAAAGCCCAACACTTATCCCTAATCCTATCCCTTAACCCTAACCCTAACCCTAATGCTACCCCCTAAACGTAACCCTAACCATGACCAGTAAACCTAACCCTAACCTCTAACACAAACCATAGCACATAACTCTAACCCTAAAACTAACCCTAACCCTATCCCTAAACCCTAACTCTTAACCTTAACCCTAAGCGTTAACTCTCACGCTAACCTTTAATCCTAACCCTAATCCTAATCTTCAACACTAAAACTAACACTTAACCCTAACCCTGTACCAAACCCTAACCCCTCATCTTAACCCTAACCGTAAACCTCAACCCTAAACCAAAGTGTAGCCGTTAAACCTAAGAGTAGCCTTTAACCCTAACCCTAATCCCTAACCCTAAGCTCTCACCCTAACACTAAATTTCATCCTTAACCCTAACCATAATCCTACCCT
>NW_027182914.1:542500-552500 GCF_041146395.1 Eulemur rufifrons | reverse complement strand
TAACCCTAAACCCTCACTCTTAACCTTAACCCTAAGCGTTAACTCTCACGCTAACCTTTAATCCTAACCCTAATCCTAATCTTCAACCCTAAACCTAACACTTAACCCTAACCCTGTACCAAACACTAACCCCTCATCTAAACCCTAACAGTAAACCTCAACCCTAAACCAAAGTGTAACCGTTAAACCAAAGACTAACCTTTAACCCTAACCCTAATCCCTAACCCTAAGCCCTCACCCTAACACTAAACTTCATCCTTAACCCTAACCATAATCCTAACCCTAAATCTTATTCTCAGACTTCTTGCTTTCTTAGAGTTTAGAAAGCCTGCAATCCTCCCATGCCATGCGTGAAAGGAGGCTCTACCACTGTGTCCTGCATGAAACCCACGGGCCCATACCCAGGGTATGATAGAGTGGTTTCCCGGGTTCAATCCCAGCCCGCTAAACTCCCCCCGCCCGGCTAATGCAGACAGGGCCCGTGTGCTAAGCATAAACAATACCTTTAACAGATAACCCTAACCCTGAACATAACACCCAACCCTGTTCCTATTTCTCCCCTTAACACGTAAACCTCACCGTGCGCCTAACTTTAACCTCTTATCCTAACGTTAATGCATAACCCATTTCCTGAGAACAACCCCTATCCCATAATTCTAACCCTATCTCCTAGTCATCACTGTGACACCTAATCCCTAACCCTAATTCTAAACCGCTAACCCTAACCGTAACCCTACCTACAACCCTAACACTGACAGTAACCCTTACTTCTAACCCCAACGCTATGCCTAACAAAAACCCTAACCCTTGACCCTATCCCTTCACCCTAACCCCTAAGCCTTACCCTAACCCTTAACCCTAATCCTAATCCTAACCATTAAACCTAACCCTAGCTCTTAAAGCTAACCCTAAACCTTACCCTCACGACTAGACCTAACCCTGACACTAACCTAACACCTAACCCTAACCAGAACCCCTAAAGCTAACCCTGAACCCTATCCCTAACCCTAGCAGTAAACTTTAACCCTAAACCTAAGCCCAACCCGTAACCCTAATCCTATCCTTTTACCCTAAACCTAACCGCTATACCTCACCCTAACTCTAACCCCAATCCTAATTCTAACCATACCCCTTCATAAAACACTAACTCCTAACCGCTAACCCTAACACTAACCAAAAACCCTAATCACTAATCCCTAACCCTAACGCTTAACCTTTACCCTAACCGTTAACCCTACCCCAAATCTTAACACTGACCCTAACCTTAACCTTTAACTCTAAGCCTAACCCTTAACCCTACAGTAAGGAAGACCCTTAATGCTAATGGGATCCCTTATCCCTAACCCTAACACTACAGCTAAAAATAACCCTAACCTTTGATCCTTAAACCTAACCCCTAACACTTACTTTAACCCCAAACCCTAACCCTAATCCTAAGCATTAAACCTAACCCTATCTCTTAACCCTAACGCTAGCCCTTACCCGAACGCCTAGATCTAACCCTAAATCGAACCTACCGCCTAATCCTAACCTTAAGCCCTAATGCTAACTCTAACCCTGAACCCTAAACCTACCCGTAACCCTTAACACTAACCCTATCCGTGAACCTTAACCCTGACCCTAAACATTACCCGCACCCAAGCATTTAACCCTGACCCTACCACTAATCCTTAATGATAACCCTAACACTAAACCCTAACCCTAAACCCAACACTTATCCCTAATACTATCCCTTAACCCTAACACTAATGCTAACCCCTAAACGTAACCCTAACCGTGACCAGTAAACCTAACCCTAACCTCTAACACAAACCATAGCACTAAACTAACTGAAACTAACCCTATCCCTTACCCTAACCCTAAACCCTAACTCTTAACCTTAACCCTAAGCGTTAACTCTCACGCTAACCTTTAATCCTAACCCTAATCCTAATCTTCAACACTAAACCTAACACTTAACCCTAACCCTGTACCATAACCTAACCCCTCATCTTAACCCTAATCGTAAACCTCAACCCTAAACCAAAGTGTAACCGTTAAACCTAAGAGTAACCTTTAACCCTAACCCTAATACCTAAGCCTAAGCCCTCACCCTAACACTAAACTTCATCCTTAACCCTAACCATAATCCAACCCTAAATCTCATTCTCACATTTCTTGCTTTCTTAGAGTTTAGAAAGCCTGCCATCCTCCCATGCCATGGGTGAAAGGAGGCTCTACCACTGTGTCCTGCATGAAACCCACGGGCCCATACCCAGAGTATGATAGAGTGGGTTCCCGGGTACAATCCCAGCCCCCTAAACTCCCCCCGCCCGCCTAATTCAGACAGGGCCCGTGCGCTTAGCATAAACAATACCTTTACCAGATAACCCTAACCCTGAACATAACACCCAACCCTGTTCCTATTTCTCCCCTTAACACGTAAACCTCCCCGTGCGCCTAACTTTAACCTCTTATCCTAACGTTAATGCATAACCCATTTCCTGAGAACAACCGCTATCCCATAATTCTAACCCTATCTCCTAGTCATCACTGAGACACCTAATCCCTAACCCTAATTCTAAACCGCTAACCCTAACCGTAACCCTACCTACAACCCTAACACTGACAGTAACCCTTACTTCTAACCCCAACGCTATGCCTAACAAAAACCCTAACCCTGCACCCTAACCCCTAAGCCTTACACTAACCCTTAACCCTAATCCTAATCCTAAGCATTAAACCTAACCCTAGCTCTTAAAGATAACCCTGAACCTTACCCTCACGACTAGACCTAACCCTGACACTAACCTAACACCTAACCCTAACCAGAACCCCTAAAGCTAACCCTGAACCCTATCCCTAACCCTAGCAGTAAACTTTAACCCTAAACCTAAGCCCAACCCGTAACCCTAATCCTATCCTTTTACCCTAAAACTAACCCCTAAACCTAACCCCTATACCTCACCCTAACTCTAACCCCTATCCTAATTCTAACCATACCCCTTCATAAAACACTAACTCCTAACCGCTAACCCTAACACTAACCAAAAAGCCTAATCACTAATCCCTAACCCTAACGCTTAACCTTTACCCTAACTGTTAACCCTCACTCTAAATCTCAACACTGACCCTAACCTTAACCTTTAACTCTAAGCCTAACCCTTAACCCTACAGTAAGGAAGACCCTTAATGCTAATGGGATCCCTTTTCCGTAACCCTAACACTACAGCTAAAAATAATAGTAACCTTTCATCCTTAAACCTAACCCCTAACACTTACTTTAACCCCAAACCCTAACCCTAATCCTAAGCATTAAACCTAACCCTATCTCTTAACCCTAACGCTAGCCCTTACCCGAACGCCTAGATCTAACCCTAAATTGAACCTACCGCCTAATCCTAACCTTAAGCCCTAATGCTAACTCTAACCCTGAACCCTAAACCTACCCGTAACCCTTAACACTAACCCTATCCGTGAACCTTAACCCTGACCCTAACCATTACCCGCACCCAGGCATTTAACCCTGACCCTACCCCTAGTCCTTAATGATAACCCTAACACTAAACCCTAACCCTAAGCCCAACACTTAACCCTAATCCTATCCCTTAACCCTAACCCTAACGCAAACCCCTAAACGTAACCCTAACCGTGACCAGTAAACCTAACCTTAACCTCTAACACAAACGATAGCACATAACTCTAACCCTAAAACTAAATCTAACCCCAACCCTAACCCTAAACCCTAACTCTTAACCTTAACCCTAAGCGTTAACTCTCACGCTAACCTTTAATCCTAACCCTAATCCTAATCTTCAACCCTAAACCTAACACTTAACCCTAACCCTGTACCAAACCCTAACCCCTCATCTTAACCCTAACCGTAAACCTCAACCCTAAACCAAAGTGTAGCCGTTAAACCTAAGAGTAGCCTTTAACCCTAACCCTAATCCCTAACCCTAAGCCCTCACCCTAACACTAAACTTCATCGTTAACCCTAACCATAATCCTACCCCTAAATCTAATTCTCAGACTTCTTGCTTTCTTAGAGTTTAGAAAGCCTGCCATCCTCCCATGCCATGCGTGAAAGGAGGCTCTACCACTGTGTCCTGCATGAAACCCACGGGCCCATACCCAGAGTATGATAGAGTGGGTTCCCGGGTACAATCCCAGCCCCCTAAACTCCCCTCGCCCGCCTAATGCAGACAGGGCCCGTGCGCTAACCATAAACAATACCTTTAACAGATAACCCTAACCCTGAACATAACACCCAACCCTGTTCCTATTTCTCCCCTTAACACGTAAACCTCACCGTGCGCCTAACTTTAACCTCTTATCCTAACGTTAATGCCTCACCCATTTCCTGAGAACAACCCGATCCCATAATTCTAACCCTATCTCCTAGTCATCACTGTGACACCAAATCCCTAACCCTAATTCTAAACCGCTAACCCTAACCGTAACCCTACCTACAACCCTAACACTGACAGTAACCCTTACTTCTAACCCCAACGCTATGCCTAACAAAAACCCTAACCCTTGACCCTAACCCTTCACCTTAACCCCTAAGCCTTACCCTAACCCTTAACCCTAATCCTAATCCTAACCAATAAACCTAACCCTAGCTTTTAAAGCTAACCCTAAACCTTACCCTCACGACTAGACCTAACCCTGACACTAACCTAACACCTAACCCTAACCAGAACCCCTAAAGCTAACCCTGAACCCTATCCCTAACCTAAGCAGTAAACTTTAACCCTAAACCTAAGCCCAACCCGTAACCCTAATCCTATCCTTTTACCCTAAAACTAACCCCTAAACCTAACCCCTATACCTCACCCTAACTCTAACCCCTATCCTAATTCTAACCATACCCCTTCATAAAACACTAACTCCTAACCGCTAACCCTAACACTAACCAAAAAGCCTAATCACTAATCCCTAACCCTAACGCTTAACCTTTACCCTAACTGTTAACCCTCACTCTAAATCTCAACACTGACCCTAACCTTAACCTTTAACTCTAAGCCTATCCCTTAATCCTACAGTAAGGAAGACCCTTAATGCTAATGGGATCCCTTTTCCGTAACCCTAACAATACAGCTAAAAATAATAGTAACCTTTCATCCTTAAACCTAACCCCTAACACTTACTTTAACCCCAAACCCTAACCCTAATCCTAAGCATTAAACCTAACCCTATCTCTTAACCCTAACGCTAGCCCTTACCCGAACGCCTAGATCTAACCCTAAATCGAACCTACCGCCTAATCCTAACCTTAAGCCCTAATGCTAACTCTAACCCTGAACCCTAAACCTACCCGTAACCCTTAACACTAACCCTATCCGTGAACCTTAACCCTGACCCTAACCATTACCCGCACCCAGGCATTTAACCCTGACCCTACCCCTAGTCCTTAATGATAACCCTAACACTAAACCCTAACCCTAAGCCCAACACTTAACCCTAATCCTATCCCTTAACCCTAACCCTAACGCAAACCCCTAAACGTAACCCTAACCGTGACCAGTATACCTAACCTTAACCTCTAACACAAACGATAGCACATAACTCTAACCCTAAAACTAAATCTAACCCCAACCCTAACCCTAAACCCTAACTCTTAACCTTAACCCTAAGCGTTAACTCTCACGCTAACTTTTAATCCTAACCCTAATCCTAATCTTCAACCCTAAACCTAACACTTAACCCTAACCCTGTACCAAACCCTAACCCCTCATCTTAACCCTAACCGTAAACCTCAACCCTATACCAAACTGTAGCCGTTAAACCTAAGAGTAGCCTTTAACCCTAACCCTAATCCCTAACCCTAAGCCCTCACCCTAACACTAAACTTCATCCTTAACCCTAACCATAATCCTACCCCTAAATCTAATTCTCAGACTTCTTGCTTTCTTAGAGTTTAGAAAGCCTGCCATCCTCCCATGCCATGCGTGAAAGGAGGCTCTACCACTGTGTCCTGCATGAAACCCACGGGCCCATACCCAGAGTATGATAGAGTGGGTTCCTGGGTACAATCCCAGCCCCCTAAACTCCCCTCGCCCGCCTAATGCAGACAGGGCCCGTGCGCTAACCATAAACAATACCTTTAACAGATAACCCTAACCCTGAACATAACACCCAACCCTGTTCCTATTTCTCCCCTTAACACGTAAACCTCACCGTGCGCCTAACTTTAACCTCTTATCCTAACGTTAATGCATAACCCTTTTCCTGAGAACAACCCGATCCCATAATTCTAACCCTATCTCCTAGTCATCACTGTGACACCAAATCCCTAACCCTAATTCTAAACCGCTAACCCTAACCGTAACCCTACCTACAACCCTAACACTGACAGTAACCCTTACTTCTAACCCCAACGCTATGCCTAACAAAAACCCTAACCCTTGACCCTAACCCTTCACCTTAACCCCTAAGCCTTACCCTAACCCTTAACCCTAATCCTAATCCTAACCAATAAACCTAACCCTAGCTCTTAAAGCTAACCCTAAACCTTACCCTCACGACTAGACCTAACCCTGACACTATCCTAACACCTAACCCTAACCAGAACCCCTAAAGCTAACCCTGAACCCTATCCCTAACCTAAGCAGTAAACTTTAACCCTAAACCTAAGCCCAACCCGTAACCCTAATCCTATCCTTTTACCTTAAAACTAACCCCTAAACCTAACCCCTATACCTCACCCTAACTCTAAACCCTATCCTAATTCTAACCATACCCCTTCATAAAACACTAACTCCTAACCGCTAACCCTAACACTAACCAAAAAGCCTAATCACTAATCCCTAACCCTAACGCTTAACCTTTACCCTAACTGTTAAACCTCACTCTAAATCTCAACACTGACCCTAACCTTAACCTTTAACTCTAAGCCTAACCCTTAATCCTACAGTAAGGAAGACCCTTAATGCTAATGGGATCCCTTTTCCGTAACCCTAACAATACAGCTAAAAATAATAGTAACCTTTCATCCTTAAACCTAACCCCTAACACTTACTTTAACCCCAAACCCTAACCCTAATCCTAAGCATTAAACCTAACCCTATCTCTTAACCCTAACGCTAGCCCTTACCCGAACGCCTAGATCTAACCCTAAATCGAACCTACCACCTAATCCTAACCTTAAGCCCTAATGCTAACTCTAACCCTGAACCCTAAACCTACCCGTAACCCTTAACACTAACCCTATCCGTGAACCTTAACCCTGACCCTAACCATTACCCGCACCCAGGCATTTAACCCTGACCCTACCCCTAGTCCTTAATGATAACCCTAACACTAAACCCTAACCCTAAGCCCAACACTTAACCCTAATCCTATCCCTTAACCCTAACCCTAACGCAAACCCCTAAACGTAACCCTAACCGTGACCAGTAAACCTAACCTTAACCTCTAACACAAACGATAGCACATAACTCTAAACCTAAAACTAAATCTAACCCCAACCCTAACCCTAAACCCTAACTCTTAACCTTAACCCTAAGCGTTAACTCTCACGCTAACCTTTAATCCTAACCCTAATCCTAATCTTCAACCCTAAACCTAACACTTAACCCTAACCCTGTACCAAACCCTAACCCCTCATCTTAACCCTAACCGTAAACCTCACCCTAAACCAAAGTGTAGCCGTTAAACCTAAGAGTAGCCTTTAACCCTAACCCTAATCCCTAACCCTAAGCCCTCACCCTAACACTAAACTTCATCGTTAACCCTAACCATAATCCTACCCCTAAATCTAATTCTCAGACTTCTTGCTTTCTTAGAGTTTAGAAAGCCTGCCATCCTCCCATGCCATGCGTGAAAGGAGGCTCTACCACTGTGTCCTGCATGAAACCCACGGGCCCATACCCAGAGTATGATAGAGTGGGTTCCCGGGTACAATCCCAGCCCCCTAAACTCCCCTCGCCCGCCTAATGCAGACAGGGCCCGTGCGCTAACCATAAACAATACCTTTAACAGATAACCCTAACCCTGAACATAACACCCAACCCTGTTCCTATTTCTCCCCTTAACACGTAAACCTCACCGTGCGCCTAACTTTAACCTCTTATCCTAACGTTAATGCATAACCCATTTCCTGAGAACAACCCGATCCCATAATTCTATCCCTATCTCCTAGTCATCACTGTGACACCAAATCCCTAACCCTAATTCTAAACCGCTAACCCTAACCGTAACCCTACCTACAACCCTAACACTGACAGTAACCCTTACTTCTAACCCCAACGCTATGCCTAACAAAAACCCTAACCCTTGACCCTAACCCTTCACCTTAACCCCTAAGCCTTACCCTAACCCTTAACCCTAATCCTAATCCTAACCAATAAACCTAACCCTAGCTCTTAAAGCTAACCCTAAACCTTACCCTCACGACTAGACCTAACCCTGACACTAACCTAACACCTAACCCTAACCAGAACCCCTAAAGCTAACCCTGAACCCTATCCCTAACCTAAGCAGTAAACTTTAACCCTAAACCTAAGCCCAACCCGTAACCCTAATCCTATCCTTTTACCCTAAAACTAACCCCTAAACCTAACCCCTATACCTCACCCTAACTCTAACCCCAATCCTAATTCTAACCATACCCCTTCATAAAACACTAACTCCTAACCGCTAACCCTAACACTAACCAAAAACCCTAATCACTAATCCCTAACCCTAACGCTTAACCTTTACCCTAACTGTTAACCCTCACCCGAAATCTCAACACTGACCCTAACCTTAACCTTTAACTCTAAGCCTAACCCTTAATCCTACAGTAAGGAAGACCCTTAATGCTAATGGGATCCCTTATCCCTAACCCTAACACTACAGCTAAAAATAACCCTAACCTTTGATCCTGAAACCTAACCCCTAACACTTACTTTAACCCCAAACCCTAACCCTAATCCTAAGCATTAAACCTAACCCTATCTCTGAACCCTAACGCTAGCCCTTACCCTAACGCCTAGATCTAACCCTAAGTCTAACCTACCGCCAAATCCTAACCTTAAGCCCTAAGGCTAACTCTAACCCTGAACCCTAAACCTACCCGTAACCCTTAACACTAACCCTATCCGTGAAGCTTAACCCTGACCCTAACTATTACCCGCACCCAAGCATTTAACCCTGACCCTAACCCTAATCCTTAATGATAACCCTAACACTAAACCCTAACCCTAAGCCCAACACTTATCCCTAATCCTATCCCTTAACCCTAACCCTAACCCTAATGCTACCCCCTAAATGTAACCCTAACCGAGACCAGTAAACCTAACCCTAACCTCTAACACAAAGCGTAGCTCATAACTCTAACCCTAAATCTAACCCTAACCCTAACCCTAACCCTAAACCCTAACTCTTAACCTTAACCCTAAGCGTTAACTCTCACGCTAACCTTTAATCCTAACCCTAATTCTAATCTTCAACCCTAAACCTAACACTTAACCCTAACCCTGTACCAAACCCTAACCCCTCATCTTAACCCTAACCGTAAACCTCAACCCTATACCAAAGTGTAACCGTTAAACCTAAGAGTAACCTTTAACCCTAACCCTAATCCCTAACCCTAAGCCCTCACCCTAACACTAAACTTCATCCTTAACCCTAACCATAATCCTAACCCTAAATCTAATTCTCAGACTTCTTGCTTTCTTAGAGTTTAGAAAGCCTGCAATCCTCCCATGCCATGCGTGAAAGGAGGCTCTACCTCTGCGTCCTGCATGAAACCCACGGGCTCATACCCAGAGTATGATAGAGTGGGTTCCCGGGTACAATCCCAGTCCCCTAAACTCCCCCCGCCCGCCCAATGCAGACAGGGCCCGTGCGCTAAGTATAAACAATACCTTTAACAGATAACCCTAACCCTGAACATAACACCCAACCCTGTTCCTATTTCTCCCCTTAACACGTAAACCTCACCGTGCGCCTAACTTTAACCTCTTATCCTAATGTTAATGCATAACCCATTTCCTGAGAACAACCCCTATCCCATAATTCTAACCCTATCTCC